>NC_137142.1:30838615-30993615 GCF_949319135.1 Squalius cephalus
AAGCAACACTTTTTTTGCATTTTTTTTAATTGGAAAGCATGCTTTGAGTCACCCAGACATCCACAGTTCTACTTGTATAGAAAGGTCCTACAAGAACAGGCTGCAAATCCTCCTATATTGCTGGAGCTTTATATTCTTACACTCCTAGATATTTCTCCGAATCTCCCGCTGAAACTCAGCCAAGAAAGCTGTAAAGCTGGGGTCTGGGAATGTTTTAGAGAAGAGGTGCCCTTTACCCTCATGAACAGACAAGAGATTTCCACCAAAACAAACAAACGGATAAACAGGCTTAGGTTCCTCCTGGAATGAGAATCTAGTCGCTGTAACCTTAGCTCTGCGGAGGGAAGAGAGAGACCTGATATCCTCTCAGGATGCGTAGGTGGAGGAGTGGAGAGGAATCAATGGCCACAAACTGATGCCCATTACTGTCCCATGCTTCTCAATAGGCAATATAGCCCATTTATTTGTCAGTCTGGTTATAGACGGGGCCTGTGTTTGGTCCCATCAGGAAAACAATTATGTAACCTGCAACTCAAGCAAACACTCTCTGAGTATGGATAGCACAGCAATAGCTATCTGTATTCCTTCTGAAGGTGACATTGGTTTATAATGGCGACCAGGAAACCTTGTGGCGAAATTCAGAATTGATTTGTAGTTTGTTTTCCCTCTCTAAGATGTCTCGGGGAGCGTGCATTAGATACGACTGTATGTATGTGGGCAGCCCAAGGTCATTTAGCATATAAGAGTGATATATTCTGACGTCGAGTCCCCGCGTTCAGAACGGGCAGATGCTCTGGCTCGGATGCTGGTTGCCAAGTGTCTTTATTAATAAGCTAAGGGGAGGTTTGAGAGCTGTTGGCAGCGTGAGCAGGAAGAGCCTCCCTGGCCTGAAGTCGCGTCTGTGCTGGACGACCCCTGTTGCTTCCGTCTCACATGCTCACCTACAGAACACTGTGGAGATCAGTCACATTATATAGTACTCTTCTTTCCGACATCACTTCTCATCATGGCTCTGCAGTCTCGCAAAGGCACTTCAAGGTGTGCTGCTTATTCAGCCGGGCAGTTTATTACATTTAAGCAAAGGAAGCTCTCTGCTGGACCTTCACATTTTAGAGATATAATAAAAGGGAATGTCTCATACATAGTTTTGCTCTTTGAAGTATTTGAGAAAGTAAATGATGCTATGAGGTCTGGTTCTGGACTCGCCAAGTGAATGTCCTACATTTGAGCATTAACTGATGCAATTTATCTTGAAAATGTCTACATTTTAAGTTTTAACTTAATATACTTTGATCTCAAAATGAGGGATAGTCTGTCTTTTAAAATGCAGTGTGGCTTTTAATATGCTCTTGATGGCTGACATGTGGGAAACTCGTGTATCAATCATGTAAGCTTTCCCACAGACTCCTTGTGGTTCAGTTAGGGGTTTCATCGAGAATGGAGAAAGACTGGGCCTCTGTCTCTTTGATTCTTTTGTATTTAACTTTGATCATGTTGTCATACCTTCAGGAATGTGTCATGAACGCTCTCCCGTCTTTGCCGAGTAAGCTTGGACAAATCTGTGCACTATACTCGTGTCAGCTCGATCTCTCGCTGTCCTCTGCACAAGTCGCCGGTGGCCGAGTTCCCTCTTTGTGTGCCTCAGATTGAATCTTTTTGAAGAAGCATTAAAAAAGTGTGCTCTGTGTGTACATGTGTTTTGTATGTGCATTGGTCTGGGACTGTATATTGTAACATCATACACTACTGTTCAAAAGTTTTTTTGGGGGGGTGGGGGGGGGTTGATACTTTTATTCAGCAAGGATGCATTAAATTGATCAAAAGTGACAGTAAATACATTTATAATACTGTCACAAAGGTTTCATTTTCAGATAAATGCTGTTCTTTTGAACTTTCTACTCATCGTTTTCAACATTGATAATAATAATAAATGTATCTTGAGCAGCAAATCAGCATATTAGATTGATTTCTGAAGGATCATGTGCACTGAAGACTGGAGTAATGATGAAATATGATTATTTCATGACAGTTTCCACCAGATTCACCATTTTGTTCATTTTATTTTGCACATTAGTATAGTATTTACAAGGCAGCAGTGGTATTCTGAAATTACTTTAGCCTAAATATTTTAACACAGAGACCCTTTTGAAGAATTTCATATGTTCTCTAAAACCATTTACCCATTAGCATTGCGATGTTAACCAAACAACTGTTTGTATTTCCCCAGCGATAGAACTTTCAGACTGTTACGTGATTCTAGCATTTTTTAATATGCAGGGTATGTGTATACATGAATGGATATAAAACATCTACATAAAGAAGTCATGTTGTATCATATGATGATGATAACACATTTGACTGAAAAAACCTTGATTACTTTTAATAAATGGCTTGAGTGCTGGAGAAACAAAAGCTTGACAAAATGTTGGCAAAAGAAGGTGTTCTTTTGTTTATAAAGCTGGTTGATTTATACAATAGAGAACAGAGCCATAATGGACGTGTCATGTGTGAGGCTACCAGGCAACATGTTTCACAACCAACTGATGTGACATTGAGATAATAATCTCTTATTGTGTAAAATTAATTACACTGGCAGTGAGAACTTCTTTCTCTCACTTTTCTTTGTTTTGTTGGGTCACTTAATTGTTGGTAAAAAACAAACAAACAAAAAACATATTCCATATTTTTAAAGTAATAAATAAAGATTGACCAGCCATTTTACATAATTAGATTTAGGTAATGCTGGTAGGCCTATTAAGTTACATTTCTTGATTCAATCATATGAATTACCCACCAATTCATGAAAACGCAAAAATAGTTAATTAGTCAATACTGAATGGAAAAATAAGCATATAATCAACATTTGTCCACAAGTTTTCAGAGGTCAGCATGATGCATTCTGGGATTGCCTTCACCACAAAGGCTACATGCAGTGCTATCCTAGAATTTGACTGTAAAGAGGTATCTTATGAGGCAGCATATTTGCTCTTTCTACTTTTTGGAGCAGGCTATGTTCATACTGTCAATTTTTGGGATTGACAACCGCATTTACTTACAGGTGTGAGAAATATCCCGTTCACACAGCAACTTACAGTAACGTTAGCGTCTTGAATACTGGCTGTATGCTATGGACGTGCAGCTAGAGTCAGCCTGTATTCTCTTACCAGTAACGTTAACCATAGTGACAAGTAATATCAAAGATGGCATCGTCCATAAAACTGAAAATCTTTTTTTTTTTTTGCCACGAATTCATCCGTCAAATCTTCATTAAAAGGGTGGTTGATTATGATTTGACTTTTCTAACTTTAGTTAGTGTGTAATGTTGCTGTTTGAGCATACAGTAAACAACACCTGCAAAGTTACAACGCTCAAAGTTCAAAGCAAAGGGAGATATATGCTTTTAAAGAAATCGCTTTTTAAGGACTACAACAAACGACTGGTAGAGACTACACAACATTCCTCCCGGGTTAGTGACATCACTAACCCTAGAATTTACATAAACCCCTCCCCCTGAACACGATTTATAGATTATCAAGACAGAATATCAATGACTAGAAGATAACTACACATAAGCTACATAAATTCATCTACTAACCATTCAGAAATGTCCTGTTGCTTCTACATGTTGTCACTTCTTCTTGAGTCTCTCCATATTTGTTTGACTCCGGTTTGAACATAAAAGGCTAAACGTTTTTTAATTGTTCAGTGCATGTGTGTGTGAGGTAAAAGGACACAAGCTCTTGAAGCTCCGCCCCCTGCGCCGGGAGCAGCGGCTCATTTGTATTTAAAGAGACAGACACAAAACGGTGCGTTTTTGCTCACCCTCAAAAAGTGACAATTTTAACATGCTATATAAAAATATCTGTGGGGTATTTTGAGCTAAAACTTCACATACACACTCTGGGGACATCAGAGACTTATTTTACATCTTGTGAAAAGGGCATTTTACCACCCCTTTAACCGACAGAAGCTTCGATGTAAACACGTGCTAGCCGGACGCATTTAACCGTTGCACTCGCTTCTCGCGCATCACACGGCATTTGTGTCGCGCATAGAACACAAAACTGACGGGAGCCGCTCCGATGGAGATTGAGAACAGTGACTGGATCAAGAACCTTCAGATGACACTCATATTTAGCAGAGCGGCTCTCGCGAATTGTATGACTGACAGACAACTAGCTGTCCTGTTCTTTTCACACAGTGCGGGTTTTCCGAGGATGCGGTTTTAAGTCCTGAAAAAATACAGATGTGAGTTTGGTTAAAGAATGCGGGTTGTCACTCCCGTAAATAACTACTGTGTGTGAACGTAACTGTAAGTGCTCAAGGACAGGACTGACCATATTCTGCTGCTGTGTGAACGTGGCCATATGTATATGTCAGGTGAGTGTTTATGATGCATTAAAATGCTGTCTACATTAGCCGCTGTGTTTTGGAACATGCATATGTAAGCTCTTGCATATTCACAAGCAACATTATTATCTTAGATTAGAGATCTAGCTCCTAATACCATTGCTGATGCTGTACATCCTTCATCACTCCTGCTTACTCATAAGGTATTTAGCTGGTTGATTATGAGATTTAATTTCTGCTTTCCCCAGGTCACCCTGACAGTGTACTGTACTCCTGAAACATTTTATTATCTGCTTTGCCCTGCTGACTAATTACAGACATGCCTCTCCTCCTCTCTTCTCTTTCTCCAGGCGATCATGATCCAGTCACACACTCACAAGCAGCACTATACTCAAGACACATTCTCATCCCAGGCCAGGACTGAAAAATCAAATTTCTTTCATCCCTCTCTGCTCAACTCGCATTCAGATGGACATACAGATGAAAACAAGGCACATCTGGCCAGAAAATATGTATGCGGTTTCAAGGTAAATCCTCTCACAGGCTCTGTTTCAAAGCTAGTGAGCTGCTCACATAGGCAGTACTTCAAGACATCACAGGTTTTCAACCTTTTTGACTCGAAGGCCCCCATTTTCCAAAACGATTTTCAAAGGCCCCCTCCCAAATATGGTAAGAAATTTCCTCTATGTTTGGTATAATTTTGACAAAGCTGCTAGTTTTAATCTTTTTAGATATACTGTATCTTTAGTATATATGGGACCAAATTTACTAAACAGGGCAAATTAGCGAGATCTACTGATATGGAAGTAAAATAATGTCAAATGTTTTTGAAATAAAAAAGCCTGTTGAATTGCACTACTTGAAAAAAATAGGCATTGCATTAACCATGCTTGCATTTTAATTAGGGCTGTCAAACGATTAATCGTGATTAATCGCATCCAAAATAAAAGTTTGTGTTTACATAATATATGTGTGTGTATGGAGTAGGGGTGTAACGGTACGTGTATTCGTACCGAACCGTTTCGGTACAGGGCTTTCGGTTCGGTGCACGTGTGTACCGAATGACTGAATGCAATATTTTGTGTGCGGAACATAGGTACATTTTCGTGTTTCTACACGAACATATTAAGTGGCGGAAGTCTCCGCGTTCAGCGCAAATCCCGCCCTGCAGCTGATTCTAAAGTTTTATCCGTCGTCACTGTAACCTAAACCAATGAAATAGACTGCAGGGCGAAAAAAAAGCTTTTCCGCTCCGTGTGCGCCGCCGCACTCTCCGTTCCGCGCGCGTGTGTGTGTGTGTGTGTGTCGGCCCGCTGCGCTCTCTGCTCAATGTTCGAGTCCGTGTTTGCGCTGCGCGTTCTGCTCTGTCGTTAACGGCCCAAACACTCCAATCATGTACCGATCACGCACTGGAAAAGCAAAGTCCGCTCAAATAAGGTGAAATTTCTCAGTAGTACACTTCTGTTTGCTGAGCTGGTATAGTTATGCTGGCAACAATGGTAAAATGACCTGCTCTGATCACATGCTCTGGTAATAATAGCTTTGTAGGCTACTATAGCTTTGGACTATATTTTATTTTGATAATTATTAAAAAAGTGGAAAAAAAAATCTTAAATTGATTATGTTGATTGATTATTGAAAAATAATAATACATTGATATATTTATGCTTAATATTATTTTAATATAGGGCTATTTTCTGTTCCTTTTTTCCCCCGTGTTTCATTTAATTAGGTGATTATAAGTTTAATTATTGATGATTACAAGCTTGGAGGAATTGCAATTAATTACAGCAAATTGTGCAATTAATTAGTTCTTTTTTTTTTATCGATTCCCAGCCTTAATTTTTAAATATGAGCAGGCCTACAAGCTGGGATTGGTAATGCTGCACTGTAATCATAGTTATTTATTTATATTTTTCATTATATTTTATTATGTGATATTGGTTTGAGACTGAGAGTATTTTATTTAGTGGAGAACTTTGCAGCAGTATTTTATTTCTTATTCTTTTATTTTATTTTATATCTATTTTATTATATTTTATTAAAAAGTGTTTAAAAAAAAGTGTAAACAAATTGTTAAAAAAAGTTTATAGTAATAAACAACCTGCAGTTTAATGTTTGCATTTCTTTCCCTTACTGTACCGAAAATAAACCGAACCGTGACTTTAAAACCGAGGTACGTACCGAACCGTGATTTTTGTGTACCGTTACACCCCTAGTATGGAGTATAATTATTTTCTATATATAAATACACACACATGCATATATATTTAAGAAAAATGTGTTATTTATATATATAATATTTATATATAATATAAATTATATATAATATAAATATATATACACAGTATATACATGCAAATATTTCTTAAATATATACATGCATGTGTGTGTATTTATATATAGAAAATAATTATACACCGTACACACACATATATTATGTAAAAACAAACTTTTATTTTGGATGCGATTAATCGCGATTAATCGTTTGACAGCCCTAATTTTAATGCATTGTATTTTTAGGGCTTGCATTTTTATGGGCTGAAATTCAACATGGTTGAATATTTAAGCTGTGAATATTTCAATTAAAAACATTTCAAACACATTTTCATTATTAAAAATTCAATAATCCATATTCACCTTTAATATTTCACTTCCAAAATATTCAAACTGTTTAAAAATACAACCTATAATATTCAACAGGCAATTTTCGGTCCATTTTATTTCGCTTTGCAAATTCGCTTCCACAAATTCAGTGGTTCAAATTCGACAGTAAATTCATCATTGACATCCAGGAACTGCAGGAAATGCAGTAGATTGCCGAGCATACTCTCCATCTGCTGTTAGTCGACCTCACCAGCAGGAGGTGCAAAAGCGTGTGTTGTTGACGAAGACCAGCAACAGTTAGAACAAGCCATTCATTCATAAAACTCATTTACAGCAATGTAAGTGTATTTGTGATTATTATGACGGCTGTTTTATGTTAAATTCAGTGTCTTCACGGTTACTTTTCCTGTGTAGCCTACAAGCATCTTTCTCTACCGTGAACGAGATTATAATGTTATTCCCCTGATGCGGATATACAGATCTCCAGTACACAACCACGTCCAAGTGATCTGAGGGCGCGCGCGCTTCCTGGTGTGTGACGTGTGCTCGCGTTCTGGCTTTGCGCCAGCTTTAAGCTTTCCGGCGCTTGCGCAGACTAAGCCAGAACGTGCACACACGTCACACACTAGGAAGCGCGTGCGCCCTCAGATCACTTGGACGTGGCTGTGTACAAGAGGTAAAAACGATATAAATACTGTTCGTTTTCTCACACAAACCGCTCGTTTCGTGTCTTAGGCCATCAATGTGTACTTACGATGGGGAATTGTTTAATTTGGACTTCTCTGTGCATGCTCTATGAGGTGGTGACCATAGACCATAGACCTGCATTATATGACTGACAGACAAGAACGGTTTGACCTAAAAATATCAAAATTGAAACTACCACGGAAACAAAGACACCTACATCTTGGATGCCCTTGAGGTAAGCTAAAACATACCAAAATTAAATTTCAAAGTGAACTATCCCTTTAAGGGTCATAATCATAAAAGGTATATAATGATAAGAATGTCTAGAGAAATTACTTTTATTACTGAATTACAGAAATTACTGTCAGAAACCACATAGCTGGTCTACATGAAGAATGTACATAAGCAGTGGTTTGGATGCTGCCTTAAAAAAGATAATACTTATGTAGGCAGTAAAAAGGAAGGCAGCTCACAAGATTTTTGGAACAGAGCCACTAACTGACCTGGGGTCAGTCTTACCTTGAATTGAACATGCTGATTTTGTACCTTCAGACCTGATATACTCATTTATATCTAGAATTTTGCAAAGCAATTTTCATTTTATTCAGTTTACTTCCTGGGCATATGTGCAAATATTTGCCATTTGTGTTGAATTTCCATGACGCCAATCCACCTTTGGGCTAAAAAGACAAAAACCGAAGAGCACGTTTGAATGACTTCATGCACTTAAGTTATTATGTTTTGACAGATTGTGCCATACTTCCATCAGCTGATGTGGTGATGTCAGGTCATACAGTATGTTACATAGAACGAAAGCGTTCTATATTTTATTATAGCTTCATCTAACATCCTCCGTTCCATCTGTCACACGGCATCCATCCACTCCCATCTTCCAACCCACTGTCTATTTCTATAAACAGAAACCCGTCAAAAGGTCAATAGCTCTCTGTGTTTTTTCCCCAAAACCCAGATTTTCAAATTTTTTATTTTTTTAATTTACATTTTTACATTTATTTTTCCCCAAAGTCTATTGTTTATTTTTGCATTATTTGCATAATTTTGTATAATCTACACAATTTTATATGCTTTTTACGGAGTACAAATGGGTATTGCTATATATATTTACTGTGTGTGTGTATATATATATATATATATATATATATATATATATATATATATATATATATATATATATATATATATATATATATATATATATATAGTTTGAAAACTCGTCTTAGAAGACAGAATAATAAATTAACATAACTAAATAAAAACAGACTTTTGCATGTACAGCATGCCTACAATGCATAACATGTTGCCTATATACAGTATTATCATTTGGAACAGCTTGTGTTACTCCACCTCATAGATGAATCATTGTATTGAGTGTTAGATGAAGGTGTATTATTGTATCATTTGTTCTTTGCTCAGTTGTTTGTGATTCCTTAAGTAGGTCTGCGTATCGCTTTCTGCACATTTAAGTGTTGTGTTTAGAGAGCTGTATGAGGGTGTGACCTCTAGTGTTGTGTGTTTGTTTGACTCGGTTATTCTCTAATCTACTAAACACCCTGACTAGAACACGTGTATTGTTTCAGACATTATGTTGACATATATGCTGAGGCGTGGTGACAGGGTGAAAATATGTGCTGCGGCCAAGGAACCGTCTGTCTACAGCTGCTTTAGGCCATGGTGAATTATGGCTGGCGTGAAAGTGCATATCTCTCTCTTTCTCTCACTTTGGTGATGATGTGAGAAAAGTAGAAATAAGCAACAACCTTGCATCCTCCAAAGTCACTTCAAACACTGGATTGTTTTGAAAGTCATTGGCTGAGGATTCAATCTGAATTCTAAGGAAGCAAAAAGTACTAAAATAATAATTGGTCTTAAATTGCCCCAATTAAGCTTTTTTGGATATTACATGCAGTGTAATAGCTGTTTGTGAATGTGAAATGTCTGCAATGTTTCAAAGATCAAAGTGCACAATCCTAAAAGTAAAAACAGAAATTAAATGAGTTGTCAGCAATTCCAGTTTTGCACAAACCAATGTAGATTTTTAACAAATTTGCATTGGCTGCCTGCGAACATTGCCTACTAAGACCCGCCCTCAAACACTGTAGTTTTAGATGAGACTGGAAGAGTTTGGTTCTTCTTGTTGACATGTCGAGAAGATGCTGTTTTTTGCTCTGCAAAAGGAAGAAAACTTTGCATGCACTTTCAAAGGATGAGGACTCACGCTGAAATTAATACTTTAATTGAAATTAAAGTTTTTTTTTTATTATTATTATTATTATTTCTGATGCATGTAAACCTATTGTAGGAGACCTCCAAAACAAAATTAGGAACCTTTAAAATAGCTTTTTATATAAGCTATTTGGTATACGTCAGAACTTTCTTTTCATTCTTTCCATCTAGAGAAATATGTGAGGTTGTGAGGTTCCTTATTACAAATTGATTCTTCCTTCATGGTCACATTTCACTCTTTTACTCTCCTTTCTTGACTGATATCTGCACGTCATGCTCATGCCTCACATCAGACTGGATTAATGGTTGGAACATGCTATAATTTGTGTTTAGCTTAGATCACTGGTGCTTAGAAATGCGTCACCTGTAATGAAAGTCTGGGTGTGTGCTGTTCTTGATCTGCTGTGGCGGTTCGGGGCCACGTTCATGCCCTGCTCTCAATAACAGCCGAGTTATTGGAGAGATCAGGAAGACACCACAGTGTCATCCACACACAATCCAACCAATATTATTACGGCTCTATTCTGAGCTTGGGAAGTTTTGACTTTGGGCTCTCAAACCACACACACATTTATTCTACAAATGAGAGAGTCTAGTATTGACTAACCCTTTTCTAATACTTTCAATGTGCCATTACATATATTTTTTTAATGGTTACAATATCAATATTTAAAGGTGTAAAAAAAAAAAAATGCCTGGATATTCCCTACTGTATGTATTATTATTTTTTATTTTTTTTAGAAAATGAGAAAAAAAAAGTTGTCTTATTCATTTAAAGGATTTATTCACCTCAAAATGAAATTTCTGTCAGTAAATACTCGCCCTCATGTCATTCCAAACCTGTGCGACTTTCGTTCATCTTTGGAACACAAATAAAGATCTTTTTGATGAAATCTGAGAGCTTTCTGTCCCTCCATTGACAGCTACACAACAACCACTTTGACACTTCAAAAAGTTCATAAACATAGTAAATCTAATCCATATGAATTGAGCAGTTTAGTCAACATTTTCTAAAGAGACTCAATCGCTTTATGATGAACAGATTAAATTTATGCTTTTATTCACATATAAACATTAACTCACACATCAGTTGTGGTAAACAGAAGCTCAAGCATGTCCGATTGTCATGCAAGAACCAATGAGATTCATTCTTGTGTTACGCAGCACATTTGAGCTTCAGCAAGAACCAATGAGATTCATTCTTGTGTTACGCTGGACGTTTGAGCTTCAGCAAGAACCAATGACGTTTGTTCTCATGCGTCAAGCAGGTTCGGTTGATCTTCTGTTTATTTTCGCTGATCAATGTTTATATGTGAATTAAAGCCTAAATTCAATCCGTTCATCATATAAAGCGATCGTGTCTCTACAGAAAATTTGGACTAAACCGCTCAATTCCTATGGATTAGATTTACGAAATCTTTATAAAAAATTTAAGCGTCAAAATGGTAGTTGTGTAGCTGTCAACAGAGGGACAGAAAAGAATCAGATTTCACCAAAAATATCTTCTTTGTGTTCCGAAGAGGAATGAAAGTCTTACGGGTTTGGAAAGACATGAGGGCGAGTAATTAATGACCGACTAACCCCTTGAATTCTTTTAATGTTTTTCTATTCGGTTGACTTGATGCACATTTTCTGCTGCAATGATCTTTCATTGAAGCGTTATCATCCTGAAAATCATGGAAGAGTGAGTAAATAAATGTTAACAATGGCAAACACTTATAAGGCTTTTGAATCTATTCTGTATGCACGTGCACACACAGATAAGTATGTTAATTTGGGCTGGGCGGTATGTCTACTATCTACTACTATTACATTATTTTATACTGTTATCTCTATATACATTTAATCAATGTACTTTTGGCCATAGATTCACAGAATATAGTTGAGTCCTCTTTAGAATACTAACTATAACTTTATACATGTCATGTTAACTTTATACATGTCATGTCAACTTATTCTACTCACCCTATTTCTAACCTAACAGTCTACTAATAGAGTTAGTTGACTTGTAGTTGCAAATTAATGAGAGTCAGTTGACATAGTTGCAATAGTTAGTAGAATGTCTAAAGTTGCCTATCGAAATAAGTGTAACCTAGTTTAGAATATTAGTCTTTTTAAATAAAATAGAATAATGTCTTTTCTTGGTAATCCAGTGATTCAAATGTCTTATAAATTAACATTTGTCTCTTTTTATTTGGAAATTGGTGGACTAAAACCAAAGAATAAGATTGCCATACGTATTCAGTTATTATGAAAATCTGTGCAAAAACAGAATCACATTATGTAATGCTTACAAGACAAAGACTCAAAACAGTAAAACTAGTAAATCATATTAAGCAGATATATCTACCATGCTATGAAGGATATAGGAAAATCGCAACCTGTAAACACATTTCTAATGCCATATGATAGATGCCGTCATACTGCCCAGCTCTAAAAACAGTTCTCAGTTCCTCTGAGGTGAGGCATTATGTAATGTTATCAGGTCTCTCAGCATTGAGCCAGAGTATTGATCCAGAGGCTCTTGTTCTTGTGCTCTGATACAAAAAAAGGTGAGAGGAAATCCTCTGGCCTGAAAAGAGCAGACAAATAAAATGTTATACAGTTACCCGGTGAGTAAGACAATTCCAAGAGCTTCTCTAGCGTTTTCAGTACACATGTAAGTTCTGGAATCTCTGCATTTCATTCAGAAAGACATGAGGGACTCATAGAGAGCGGTTTGGTACACTAGAAGATATACAGAGGCAGTGAATGTCGAAGAATGTTGAAAGGAAAGTTTTATTGATATTGTAGCAAGTTATTACTTTGATTTGTGTGTGAGGGTGTGGGACAATCTATTCTTTGCAAAAGACTTCCAGTCAATGAACTGTCTCAGAAGCACATCCTAATGATGAGTTTCTAAATCTTTTTTTTTTTTTCTCTAGTAATGAAATGAAGTAGAGACATACCTATTCCCAAAGGATGTCAAAAGAACATGCATGTATATGTATAAGTTTTCAAATAGAAAAGTTATTTTAAAATGTAATTTCACAATATTATTGACATTTTTGATCAAATAAATGCAGCCTTGTTGAGCAGGAGACAAACAGGTTGTACCTTCAAAGCGTCCTATAGAAAACCGCCCCTGAAAGTCATTGTATAATGTGCTCAGTGCTTGAGCATGTACTTCATTTTGCATGTCTTCAGTGCTGTATCTGCCTGTACAGGAACGACACTCACTTTTGCTTGTATAGCTCTGTGTCCTTTTCTATCACTCAGTCTCTCTTTACTCTAGTTCGCTTGTTTTACAAGGTTGTCTGATCCGACGATTGAATCTGCTATGGTATCTTCAGCCCATCGCGACGCCCCACTGATACGCAATATTTGTTTTCTCCATCTTTGTTTCTCTACTCTTGGAAGGGATCTGGCGAGGCAGCTCATTTTCATTTCAAACCGATTGCTGGGTGCTTAGAAGCTAACGTGCTGCTGTGGTCGCTGTGTTCAAATCTTCATAAGAAAAACAATTCTATGAATTTCTACAGATTGATCACTGGCACAGGAGGCACGATAACTTTAGAGGGAGGTGAGATGGTGTGCGTATGAGAGTTCAGTTAGGTTTGGGTTTGAACAATAACTTGTGTGCCACTGATTCTCATAGCCTACTATAAGTCGATGCCATTAAATACAAAATAATGTCTACTGTTATACCAAATATTAATAATTGTTTGTGTAAGTTTATTTTCCTAAGATTCTTTGACTGTACACATTATGTATTTCATAGTATTCATAAAAGATGATTTTCAGTAATAACTACTTTTGAAAAAAAAAAAAAACTTTTTAAGTCTTTTCCTCTAAAAAAAGATCATATGGCTTTAGAATACCTGAAATATAATGCAATATGGACTATTTTTTTTATATATATTTTGTCCTTTTTGGAGCTTGACAGATGTGATCACTATTGAAAACTGTTAGAAACATGTTTTATAGAGCCAGTTATGATACAACAGTAGTAGTTCAACACATCCAGTCCAGCAAACAGCAAGAATGATTAATCATTTCTTTATGACTCTGTAAGATTTCACTTTCACATTGGAAGCAGGATCGTGACAGTACAATGTACAGTTTATGCTATTGTGATAAGCCTTACCAGCAAAAAGCATCAGCAAAATTTGTTTAATGTTTCATTACACAATTACAGCATTGCAATGCTTCCACACTGTAAAAATACAACTTCTATTGTGTTAGACACTTTCTATTTTAAAGATTTCTATTATCCAACTTCAACTCTGTTTTAAAGATGGGAATTTGTTTCTTGAAGTTAGAATTGTAGTTTATTCAACACCTTATTTAACTTAACACAAATACTTGATGCACTTGCAGAGGAAGGTTGATTTAACTTAAAATTTTAGTTTGCGTGAACAACCAGTATACTTTCAAAAATTAGTTGGCACAACTACAACTACTGAAGTTAAGAAAAAGCTAAAATGCTTTGCAGCTGGTTGCTTTATTTTTTCAACTTTAAATTTTACAGTGCAGCAATATATAAAAAAAGTTATTATCGCACAGCTTTTTATATAAAGTTGGATATTGTCATTAATGATTGCAACAAAGGAAGAAAAATGGCAAGATCTAATCGCAGTGTTTATTTAATAACAAACTCAAAAAGCCTAAATACTCAGGATACTAGTAGATCTCGAAAAACAAGAACAAAAACAACCACCATGCACGGACGAGAACTGAACAAAGACTAAATGAAAACAGGCTCAGTATACTAACTAAGGGGCCGTTTACACGACACCGTTTTCAACTAAAAACTGAAAACTCTTTATGCAAAACTCTTTTATTTTTTTGTAAACTATACCATTATTATCTCAGTGTAAACGACAAAAGGGAGAAAGTGTGAAAATTGGGATGTCATGCTCGTGTGTATTACGTGTTCAATCTGTTGGCGCGTAGTGTTTCTTTACAAAGTGACATCGCCAACTACTGGCCTGGCAGCAGAATACAGTGTTTTTAGTTGTTTTTGCGGAAACCATGAACGGGGATCAGGGATGTGTGACAACATTGCATGTTTCAATTACTTGTATAGCCACAAAATGTAATCCGCTAAATGCGACTTTAAGGCATTAAGATATTATAAATATTGGCATCATGATTTTCTGTAAAGCTGCATTGAAAAGTGCTACAGGAAATAAATCTGACTTGACTCGAACACCTCCTGATGGTGTGGTGTCTCCACAGGAGCAGCTAATGAGTGTTTTACTGATGAAGCCACAGGGGTAAACAGCTTCAAAGAGAGGTGCCAGTCTCACCACTGTTCAAGATGCAGAGGAAGATGACCAGAAAAGTCCATGTCACATTCAGAGCAGAGCTCAGATCGATCTATCTATCTATCTATCTATCTATCTATCTATCTATCTATCTATCTATCTATCTATCTATCTATCTATCTATCTATCTTTATCTAATGCTGTACACATAATTTTTTATTATTATTCATAGCTGGCTTTATATTTAAGGACTTTTTTTGCATGGAATAATCATATTTAGGAATTTCTTTCCTCAAACCATCTCAGTGTTTATTCTTCAGCGGTGTCTCTCTAGCTTACAGAGAAGTGAGTGGAAAGGTGTTTATTAAATAAGATAAGACAGATGGATTTGGGCAAACAAGACACTGCTGAAGGCATGGCTGGGCTGAAACTCCTGTGTACATTGCTTTATTCAACTACTTCATTGAGAGACATTGTGCTTTGTGACTTTGCTGAGGGATATTACATTCTATCCTTTCATATTAAAATTAAATAAGATGAAGACTGGGGCTAGTTGTCACAATCTCAGTAGAGATTGTTTGAGTCAAAATCTTTATTCAATATCATCTAATATCAGTTGGATAAAAAAGTAAGAAGAACCATATTGAAACAACTGGGCGGGACTATTTTTATACATTTCAGGTTGAAGTCGTCACATGTTTTGTGCATGTTGTTATTGTATTTCTGTTAGGAAAAAATAGATTGGTGCTTTTATATGTTACCTTTTACTTGCCGTTAAATTAATGTTTTATAATTGTTTTACTGTTTACATTTGTCTGAAAAGCCCACAATAGACTGTTTAATGGAAGGTTTTCAAATCACAACTTGCCCCATATAGTCCTGAAAGGTCAACATATATTAATCAACTGTATCCTTATTTTCCTAGCGTGTGCCTTTACAGAAATTGACTGAAGGACAACGTGTGACAACTAGCCCCGGTCTCCCCACTAGAGCTAGAAAGGTCTGAAATTCTGAATACCTTTCTTTTAAAATCTCCTCAAAGGCGTGTGCTGTGTTCATTTCCCAGTGTTCTGTTGCGGTCTGAGGGAGTCGTGCTGAATGGAGACTTTGGTGAGTTGGAGTTGATCGGTGTAGAACTAATTAAAGGGCAGAATGGCTCACTCATTTCCACCCTCCACTCTCATGACACACTTGGTATTTAAGGAGCTTTACAGAAAAGATGAACACCAACTGTGGAATGTTCTGGAACAGCAGACCTGAAAACAATGACCGTATCAAACTGCCTCTTGATAAAAGTAAAGCTTCAAAGAATAGTTTACCCAACTATTTTGTTTAAAACCAGCATTTTACTGTGGAACACTGGGGCATCATACATTTATGGATGGGGAAATTGGGAATCATCAGAAAAAACGAGACATTATATCAACATCTGGATCATTATATGATAATAGTGTGATCCTTTATTATTTATATTTAGTATATTCTTTAGTGCAATTCAAAATGTTGATATAATTTATTAATTTGCATTCAGCTTTTTATTTTTGCTTGTTCTGAGTTTGGATTCTGGTCAAATAGAAATGACTGTATTTTAATAATAATAAATGTTCTATTTTCAACAGTAATTGATTCATTATTATTATTATTATTATATGTTTGGTATATTGTCTGATGATCTGATATTAGGCTATATTCTATTATTCATTTTGTTTCTGTCTTCATGAAGAGTATGATAGCGTTGTGTGAGTAGCAGACTGGAATTTAGCTTCTAATTCATAGAAAGTATTCTTGAGCTTTCATTGAGCTTTCTGAATATTGTGTATGTTTCATATTCTTTAACCAAACATATATTGTGTCATTTTTTTTCAAAAAAATACCCCAAATATTTCAATCCCCAGCTTGTGTCAGTCTCTTGTAGTGTTTTATTTAGACAGACTCTTTGATCCTCATGTGGTGGTTTGACATATTTGTAGCTTTTTGTCTTAATATTCACATCCCAACATGAGGCCATCTTATCAATCACATGAACAATGGCCGTCTCTCTCAAATGATCTCGAATGACAAATTGGAGCTGGAACTACACTGGTCAGAGAGTTATTTCCCAGTGCTGTCATAAGATCCCTGCACTAGAGACACAGACAGGGAGCGAGTTAACAAAACTATTGAACTAGACATTGTGTCTCATTCACTAATCGTGCATACGCATGGATTTGTGCGTGAAATCTGCTTAAGAACATTTTCAGGAGCAAATCCCCATAAAACATCAAAAACCAACGTGTGTGTGAGTGTGTGTGTGAGAGAGAATCTTCAAAACACCTCAAAGGAGCTCAGACTGCAGGCGGGATGATACAGCAACCTAAATGTGCAGCAGTTCTGCGTTTACAGTTAAATAATTCCTTACCTATAAAGTGGCTTGTGCCCCTGTGGTTTTCTCTTTGCCCAACAGTTTTAAGGACCTTAGAACCATAGAGAGAGAAAAAGTGACCACAGCAGGAGAGCCTGCATATAAAAAGAGTCTTTCTGTCCTTCACCAGTTTTTTTTCTTTTTTTTTTCGTTTTTTTCCTGAGGGAGAAAGCGTACTGAGTCACAGGGTCTGCAGAGACACACTCTGACTCTCCTTTGATGCCAAAACTAAACCGTTAACACCTAAACGTCCCATAACGGATGAAATGTGGTTTATCTGCTGCTGTGTCAGTGACATGAAAGAGCAACCGTGTGTTTGTGATTCAAAATGTGCTAACAATTAATTAGCTAAACTGGAGACAACAGTTAAACTGTGAGAATCAAGTGAGAGCATTGTAATTAGAAATCTATCAGATGTTTATATAAGGTGAGCATGTTCTGTCATTTGAGATGCATTTTTATCATATTTCCTCAATGCATCGTTTTATATATATTTTTTGTTCACTTTGATTAAGACTGCAGGTTGCATAGCGTGTTTCTTCCTCATGTAAACATGTATGTAGAACATTGTTCATCGGAAGCAGAGTAGCAAAGCTACTCATGTATACATTTATTGCACAAACTCATAAATGTGTGTGTGCATCAATCAATGTTGATTTTTTTTTTTTTTTTTTTTAAGCCATAATGAATCCCATGCCTGGCCTAGGTGAGAATACAGTTGTAAAGAAAAAAAAAACTGTCTCTTAAGTCCTTGAGTCTTATAACGGAAGGATGGATATAATTGCATGCTGGTGTGTATGTGTTCAAGACAGAAAGATAAGAAAGATGTGTGTGTGTTTGCGTTTGCATGCTTCCAGGCATTTTACTGTGTAAGGGAGCCATTTTATTGGCAATCACACAAATCTGCCACTTGCTCAATATTTAATGAGCTGAACAAATGAAGCACAGAAAGAGATCTATGGAGTCTCTGTATCAGCAGTGCCTCCTAAAAGGTCAGACTTCACACCCAACATTCACATTACTGCCAAGTAGCCCCCTCTTCTGCCATTTATTTTTTTGTTGTTCATCTGTTTGTTTTAGTGATATTTCTAAAACACCCCATTATAAGAAAATGAAGGTGTTGGTGAAATACTAGTTTATTATTGCTGATTTTAATTCACTTTATGGTTTATCATGAACAGTAGCGAGATATCTCAGTATCTATGAGTCCTTTTGAGGGTTCTAGCCCAGTGACAAGCTGTTGTAGGCTACACCTAAAGAAAAAAAATCTGTAAACCATGACTTTGTAATAGTCAAATCTCTCCCCATACTTTGTCTCTTCCTTGTCCTAGTATCTGATACTATTGAGTTCAGAGCTGTGATTTGCATCTGAGCTTCTGTTCAGAAGTAAATGGGCCAGTTCAGTCTTCTCTGATGGTTCAAGTTGGCATTAGGCAGAGATCGCTTCAATCAGTCACTGATTGGTTGTGGCACAGAGGTAAGAGTGACCTGTGTTACCTCCTCTCAGCTTCACCCAGGCTGCATCTCAGTCTGCATAATTTAGCTTGGCGCTGGAAGAGTTAACTGCCGACAGGTGAGTCTTGATTGATCCTCCTGTCCAGGGTCCATTTATTTATTATTGCACCACCTGCCAGTGGTGAAATAACTGAGAAAGTCAACCAGCCATGAAACAGTCCCAAACCCTTCTCTAGCTGTGACGTCAAAAGGATTTAATTAAAAGTTCATTTTACACTTTTAAGAGCCCTTTTAAGAGCTGTGCGACCTTCAGAATTTAATTGAGAATACCTACATCTTGAATTTGGTAGAAGACAGGATACAGAATTGCAATTCATATTTGAATGTACAGTAAAGAAGTGAATTGAAATGAACTGAATTCAAAGAGACACATTTGATTGTCAAGACAAGCTTTGGATGTTTGTTTTGACAAAAGCTTGTTTGAAAGTGGATTGGCCTTACGTATAGAAATATAGAAAAGCCTTTATAATATTCCAATAGATTTCTTTTTCCATGAGAATGATTTCTGAAGGATAATGTGACACTGAAGACCGGAGTAATGATGTTGAAAATTCAGCTTTGCATCACAGGAATAAACTACATTTGCAAATATATTCAAATAGAAAACCATTATTATAAATTGTAATAATTGTAATAATTGTATCTTATAATTTATTTCATAATCTTAATATTTTATTTGAAATGTATATTTAATGTAATTTTAGATACTAAATTGATATCTTAAATATAGGGTCAATATGTTAAATGAATGATTGAAATTATATTTCACAAAATGACTGCCTTATTGTATTTTTGATCAAATAGATTCAGCTTTGTTAGTCTTTTAAGGCAGGAAAAGAGTCTTCAGCGAAGGTAAAATATGTCATTCCATGAAACGGGAATGAGAATGAGTCATTCACAAGGAAAACACCACTAATATGTAAAAGAACACTGCAGGGCAGGCAGAGCGTGTCTCCAGATCTACACAGGCAAATCCTCGAAAATCAATAGCACCACAGTGTGTATGTGTGTTTAGGGAGTTGGGCCATGAAGGATCATGCTGTCAAAATACTATATCCTCCTCTAAACAGCAGCTCCAATTCTCCAGGTGCCGTAATCCCCGCAGTCACCCAACTACAGCTAATTCACATCACTGACGCCCCTCGCTCACACTCCTCCTGCTTTTCTCTGACTCACGCCCCCCGTCCCTTAGTCCTTTATCCACTCCATCACCTTCATCACTTTGTCTTCCTCCAATGCGTGTTTTTGCGGTGACTCTCTCGCCTTGAGGCTCAGGGATCTGGTATCGTTTCCTTATTCTGTTGGGATATTCTCATGAGACTGAACATATTTCCACGTTTTACCTCCTCTCTATCTGCACCGTCTTATTTTCTTGCTCATTTCATTTTCTGTCTATTCGTCCTCATTCTTATTCTCATATTGTATATGTTCTCTCTCATTATTTCCTCTTTCTCTACGCCTCACCCAAATCTCTTGGCAGTCTCTGCAACTTGCAGTCCAGTCCATCTGTTTTCATTCATTAGGACAGATCTGCTTCTCTGGCTATCTGACACCTTTTCACGTTGTACTGCACAATGTAATTAAGAAAGGCTGGGGAATCATGTCTGCGGAGCCCGACCAGACGCTTCTCAGCCCTTTGCTCCTCTCCTCGTCACCTCATACTTGCCTTTCGCCTGCTTTCACAGATCTCTGCTGTGGGTGATTAGACGAATATTCAGCCAACAATGAAAATTCAGTCATTATTTACTTACCCTCATGTCGTGCTTGCCAAACCCTTGCGCTGTCGTTTTATCAGAACACAAAAGAAGAGATTTTGGAGAATATCCACCATAAAATATTTGTCAATCCACCATAAAAGAAACCCATTCAATTTGTATGCTATTTTCCAAGTCCACTGAAGCCATATAATAGCGTTGTGTGTAGAAAATACTTTAAATTAAATCTGTTAATCACAATAAATCTTCTCAGTTCCAGGTTTTATTTCAAATGTGGTGCCAAATGTGGTGCGAATATTTGGTTTGTACACTTCTTTATTGGAATCGATATTTCCATGAAGACATTTCCATTGCACAAAAAGTTCTTTATACGTTCTTAAAAATAAAGGTTATTTATTGACATCTATGGTTTAGAACCTTTAACATCCAGAATCGTTCCACTGCACAAAAGGTTCTTTATAGTGGAAAAAAGGTTCTTTATATATTAAAATGTTCTACACAAAAAGAAAAAAATAATTTGGGTAACCAAAGAGTGTAGCATGGACTTTTCAGTGAATAATGACTAAATTTCTGTCACACATAGCATCGTACGGCTTTAGAAGTCATTTGATACAATGCAAAGTTAATATAAAAACATGACATTAGGATGAGTAAATAATGACAGAATATTCCTATAGGTGGACTATCCCTTTAAGGTGACTCTGTTCTGGCTCTTTGCTCTAGTTGTTCTGCCAGACTCGAGGGTGGCACTTTTTATGATGGGCAGCAGATGGTCACAAAGGTTAAACTATCAGCAGCTGACATCAACAGTTGACATTGATTCAATCATCAGGTGCTAACCCAACAATGCAACATGTTCTACACTATTGTTCAAACGTTTGGGTTTGGTAAGAATTCTAAATGTTTTTAAAGAAGTCTCACCAGGGTTGCATTTTTTTGATCAAAAATACAGTAAAACCAGTAATATTGTTAAAAAATGTTACAACCTAAAAAAGCGTTGTTGTTTTTTTAAATATATTTCACATCATTACATCAATACATCATTACTCCATCTTCAGTGTCACATGATCCTTCAGAAATCATTATAATATGCGGATTTGCATATTTTAAATCTTTTATCTTTTATTTTTTTCATTCATTTTTTATCAGCTTAATGCTTCCTAATTTATTTATTCTTATCAACCAATCATTTTCTTTTGATTTTAGGTGTTGGGTTCAATTTTTCCAGTTTTACAAAACATTTCAAACAATAAGTTGTCAACTCTTTGTGGTGCTGATGTGGGCATTCTTTACAAATCCTGTTTACTCCTTTTTTACTTTCTCATTTTCTCACCATCTCTGTTAAAAGTTGCAAAAATAAATTATTTTCCATGTTAAAGGTGGTATAATGATTCCAGCTGTTTTGCTAATGTCGATCACACAACTTCTCTCCTCCAAAGACATATCAGCCAACCTGATGTCAGCAAGAATGAATGTACAAAACAGTTTTCTGATTGACTATAAAGTTAATGTCTAGGACATTATTTCAGTAATGTCTGAAATAAATATTTTGTGTGATTAAAAAAAAAAGTCTGACATCAGTCATACATTTTAAGTGTAGACGAGTGATGTAACATGCAAGCAATGCTTTTGAAGTATCAATATTTGTTTGGTTAGCATATCTTTTTCATTGTGTGCATTCTCAAAGTTTCCGAAGTCTTTGTTTTCTGACAGTGACTGAACATTGACTCCTGCACCTGTTCTTCAGCACATTCCCATATGTCCATGAATGTACATTTTACACAAGTAAAACTGACCCACCCATTACTCAGCAGTTGGGGTCGTCCCACTACTGTGTGTTAGCTCTGTTTTAGCTGTCTAGGAGGGAGCCAGATTTTGCTGAAAATTTACCATATTTCTAATCAGGCACCCAACTGAGGCGCCCATCCGCTGTTGAACAGACCGGGCTCAGTGTGTCTCTGTGGCAGGCAGCTTGTGTCAGCATGTGTCTCCTCTACACAGCACCTCCAGCAGTGGATAGAGGACAGGCATTTACCCCTCGCCTTTCATTACGCTGCTCCTCTGCAACAAAAATAAAGTTAAAGTAAAAAACGAAGAGTTGTTGGCCTGCGTCTGCCTTAGTTTTTGTAGATGATCAAACACAGGACCTCATATGTGACCAATTTGGAACACTCTACAAAGGCTTGCTGCCTTTGTAGAACATTCCAAATCAGTCTCTTCTGAGGTTCCATTTCCGTTAGGAATTGGATGCTGCCTTAGAAGGAAATGGCCATTAATGAACATTAAAATTGCTCACAGTTTATTCCAATTGACTTTAACATGTCTCTAAGCTAATGATGTGATAATAAGCATACAAATTTTCCTCAAAAAAAACTTTTAATACTCTAGTTTTCTTAGAAAAACATTGGTGCTGTAAAGAACCCTGAAACCATAACACTTATCTGAAGTACATATATGGTCCTAATTGGAAAATTACCAAATCTCTTTTTTTTTTCTAAAGAGAAAAGAGGAACAAGAACCGTTTTTTGTTTTATTATTATTTTGTTTTATTATTGTGTTTTAGTGATGGGAAGTTCAGATCATTTTACGGACTCTGATCTTTGAATCTCGTTCATTAAAATGAAGGGATATTTTTTTCAAGTCATTTAATTAATTTAGTTCATTTCAGCAGGATATAATTAAAATGTTACATATTAATAACCAAATTCCCCAACACATCTACTTGCACAAAATTAATCGCATATCAAATAAGAAAACACCAAAATGCAGCCAAGGCCAAATTATGACAAAGAAAAATTATTCATAAATTGCTTAGCTGGGTCTTCAGGCTATGCAGTCTGCTAATTCACCTCACCTCCCGATCCAAGTCGTTCATTCTTTTGTTTTGTCCCGTCACATCCCCAGTCTGAAGCTATGCAGTCTGTACTGGAAACAGAAAGGATTAGTTCACCTCCCAAATCCAAATCCAATCTGAGTTGTTCTTTCTTTTTCTCATGTGACTGCTTCCCAGCTCCGTATCTTACAACAAATACATCACTTTAGTATCATTAACTGTGTGTTGTATTATAATAAGGTATCTTTTCATCACAAATAATAAAATAATGAAAAAAAACCAATTAATACAAATTTATTTTATTTTTCAATGTTACATACACAGTACCACTGTTTATCAGCCCCCATTTTCATCTTAAACTCACCATGGCAGTGAAAAGCAGATCCAAATTGGGCATATATAAATATTTATGTGTGCACATGGGAAATAAGTGTTCAGTAGGGAACTAATATTTAAACTTAGTTTTGATTAAAGCCTTAGACTGTCTAATGGAACATGATTTTTCAATCATTAAAGATCCATAAAGCCACTAACCAAACTTTCACATATCCTGGTCATCTAAAATAAACTCAATCATAGCCAGTCATCTCTTCTTTGTTTGCTTGAGTCTGGTCACTTTATTCTCAGTGAGTGTGACTGACACAACCACCGCGCTGGACAAACAGCTTCGGTGGTGAGACGATGTTCCTCTGACCGTATCTCACACTGACTGTGTCCAGGGCTGCCCGGGAGTAAACAGCAGATAGATGAATTGAGCACTACTACATACATGAACCTGAACTTTGACCTCGGCAGTAACACAAAGAATAAGATAGACTTGTTGCCCCCTCAGGCGATCCCCATTGCACTGACTGCAATTGTAAACGGATCTTCTAAGTTTAGAACTCATTCCTGGAAATCTCTAGGATAGATCTCTCACTCCATGAGCGGATGCTTAGAATTCCGTAAGGAGTACCAACCTACTTCTGTTATATATGAATATATTTTGAGAGGAGACCAGAACAATGGTCTCCAGACCTGATTTGCAGGTGGAATTTGTCAATGTCAACAGAACTGAAGAGGAGAGCATCATTTTTGTGAGGAAGGCCCATCTGCCATCTACACTCATGTTGAAATGGAAGGTCTTCATAATGATGTGAATGAATATCTAATGCATTCACTCCCAGAAGACAGCTGTGTCATATCCACTAACTATAACAAGAGACAAGTTCTCAGCAGACTCCGTGCTATACATGATTTCAGCCATTTTGATATTTTGCTAACTTCAACGACGCAACCTCTCTCCAAAACCTGCCATCCAAAAAATATGTCAGCAAACTTGAATGTGCAAAATGATGGCTGCTCTCCAGAAGCTTTTTTTTTTTTTCCTGTTTACAGAGACAAGAATTCCAGACAAAGCCGGTTTGACTTATTAGCATGGTTCAGTTTGCTGTAACTGCATTCTGGATCCTAAATGCATCTATTTCCATTGATTGCTGTTAAAAAGTGGCTCTTACAACATAAAATGGACTTGCAATGCATTCAAGTCATGTTGAAATTAAATTGTTTTTGAGATGAGCGCACATGAGTGACTGCTGTGGCCCTATGAAGTCATAGTTACCAGTTGGGGAAACTCATTACTTTCCGTTTTGTTTTACTTGGATTTTGTATTCTTTTGCTTCAACTAAAGAATGATGGCGACACCAAATTGTTTTTGATCGTAATACAAAAGTACAGTTTAGCTTGTACACATTTTGTGTTATGAAGAATAGTAATGCAATTTGTTGGAAAAAAACTACTAATTTAGCTAAGGAGATAAATGTGTGCTGCCTTTGAGTCTTATGCAGGTATGGACATGTAAAGTGGTGCTACAAAAAAAAAAAAAAAATTCACTCATAGGACCTAATATGCTTTAGTAAAACAGCTTCAGTTGGCGTGCTGCTGTTTAAACTCTTCCTGTTTCAGAGATTTCTCCTTATGTTTCAAAATGTGTCCTACACGTTACATCACCCCAGAAAACACCCACAGGCTGATCTCGGTCCTGCCATTAAAATAGTTATTGCAGCTTATTATGATTTACTTTAAAGGGTTCTCAGTCACTCTTGTGTGTCCGTCTCTTAGCTGTCCTGCTGAGCGCTGACTTGGAGCCGTGTTCATTTGCAAATCTCTCCCCAAATCTTGCAATAGGGCACTGATTTACAGAGCAGAAAGCCTGGTATATGCTATTCCATGATGAGATCTACCAGAAGTAGTGATTAATTGCAGTGTGTTTGTGTAGGATAGTAATGTGAAATGTTATACCTGTTGATTATGCACAGGCAGCTGCTGTGTGCTTTATTAAAAAAAAAAAAAAAAAAAAATAAATAAATTATTGTGTAGGAAACAAATCTGGCCTATTGACAACATGACAGGACAGGTCCAGAGAGAAAGAGTTTGTGTGAGAGAGAGGGAATGCAAAAGGAGAATTTTTACTGTATGCAGACTTTTTCCATAAAACAACAGTTTCTAGCATAAAGTGATATATTCTGAGTCATCGGTAATCATTTGATATATACGTTTTTATTTTTGGCTTAACTATTGATTTAATGGACCATTCAATGTTCCAGGGATTTATGAATATTAAATAACAGGTTACATCATGTTCATGTGTGTAAGACTGGAGATGAACTGAGGAGAAATAAAAGACGTAAAATGAAGGAGAGACGCCTTTAGAACAGGCTGGAGTGACGACACTCTTGGCTTACTTTCAAATATTTTATTTTCAACATTTCTGCTACAACAACAACTTTCTGCTGTATTTTGGGCCTAATTAGTACATTTTCTTAAGGATAAGAGGATGTTTTAGTATGTACAAAGTGCATAATTAATATACCCAGAAAGTTAAATGTCCTCTGGGTGTTAAGTGTTAATTGCCTTGGCAAATTAACATACCCGGCCTAGCACCTCACTTCCTGAAAATTGCTGAAATACACACCATGTCTATTCAGAGACAGAAAGAAAGTGAGAGAAGCAGAGTTTGTGCCTTGCTGCCCAGTCAGTCAGTCAGTCAGTCAGTGCTTGTGTCTGGAAAAATGCTGCTTTCATAGGAAGTATACAGAGCTGGGAAGGCATCAAGGCACATCCAAATCCAATATTAGCAATCTTGTCTACCAAGAGCAGAATTACTTAACCACCTTGCAATGAATATGGGCAACTTTGGTAGGCAGCAAAAATACTTTCTAGACATACTGTATGCTTGTGTTTATGCTCTCTTGCGGAAGTGAATGACCCCATTTGAAAAGAGATTGTAAGACTATATTATCAGATATTTCCTTCATAGTTTTCTCACTTTTATCTCTCTCTATTCTACATGCTGACTTGTCACAATGGGTGATATGATCACATCTCCTATATGACGCCACCTCTTTGGTCTTGGCATCACAAGTACAGTAATCTGCTTACTATTTTATGTTATTTACAAAAATGTAAAAAAAAAAAAAAATAATAATAATAATTGTCAAAACTTTTAATGTAAAACTAGTGCACAAAAAAAAAAAAAAAATGAAATGTGTTGCTGTGAAGTTAACACTAAAAGGATTTATTACCCAAAAACAAACATTTCTATAATCATTTACTCACTCACATGTCGTTCCAAACCTATCTGACTTTCTTTCTTCTGTGAAACACAAAAGGGGAAATTGTGAATAATGTACGACTCGTTCTTTTCATGAAGTTGCAATGTCTGGTGCAGCTTTTACAACCTTAGAAATTATGCAAAAATGACATGAAAATTTCATAAAAGTAGCCTCAATTTGTTATATTCCAAGTCTTTTTAAGCCATACAAAATCTTAGCCTGATGAACAGATTTTTTTTTTTTCTTTCTTTTTCTTTTTGGTCTGGTAATAGCAGGTGGTCACTCATCCTAAAAAGTAAGGCCAACGCATTTGGAACGCCACCCGGGTGGCTGGCTGCAGTATCAGTCATAAACCCGCCCTCTCCATGTAATCAAATGGGACACGACCCAAACTAAAGAATCCAATTATAACTTTTTGATTATGTTGGTTTCTGTCATTTTAGTTCGGTTTAAGCCCAATAAGTTTGGTTTTAGTTAGTTATTTGATGCTATAAAAAACAGTGTGTCATCATGATTGACATATGTGCTTGTGATGGAGTCTGAGGGACCGGGAGTATGGTCGGGACCTTGATACCGCGGATCCCCCCTCATGATGACTACTGCGCAGACTCAGCCTCCAAATGGCATAATCGACAACAACTGAAGTCTGTGGGTGCCTCACAATACCTTGCTCCTCCAGCCCATGAACCAGAAACCGATCGAACTCTGCTATCTTGAAGGACACCTCAATTCTCTAATCGCACCGCGAGGAATGAGGAGTGAGAAAGCTTCCTAAGGGGTCATGAGCGAGGATACACAGGTGCATCCTTCCCTCGCATCCTAAGGGGGTGGAGCTAAGATGCGAGGAAATGAAGCGGGGAAGGGAAACGAGGATGCTAAATAAGAAATGAGAAGCATCCTATGGGATTAGGCTAGTTAAGGCAGTTACCCCTGCTAGTAGATGTCTGAAATACACCATAATGCTGGCAAGAAGCATTTTTCTATGCTGATGGACATTCAAAGGTAACCATGTATTCTAATGAAATAAATTAATTCTAAAACGCAGGCTAAATTCGGAATCTCATTCTGCCACATTACTCCTATACTATTTCTGCCATATCTTTATACAGTACACATGGAATGCTTTTTGGAATTCAACCAGATCAATCACATGGCATTTATGGCACATTTGATTGGCTGTTCTCTGATATAGTAAGAAAAATTAAGTTTATAGCCAACCACCTGAACCATAAATGCCACGTGACTGATCACTCTAATTAAATTTTAAATTGCGTACTATGAATATTATATAAAGATATGGAAGAAATAGTAGAACTAGTGAGGCAGTATGCTATTCTGAATTCACTCATCAGACAGTGACTGATCTCTCTGGTTGAATTAGGAATAATGTACTATTCATACGATACTATTTAAAGATGTGTGGGTGGGGGGGTGGGGGGGTGGGGGGGGGGGGTTGAGCACAAGCTGTACATTATTTTAATTTGTTTGTTTATTTGTTTGTGATTCATATTTATGGACCTTTGCATCCTACGTTGGTAGAGCAATGTGATTTTCACTCTTTAAGACGATTGGCTGAAACAACTGCAAAGATCCATCTAAACAGTTTTTTTTTTTTATTTATTGGCTCTTTTTAACTGAAAGGCAGGCCTTTTATTCTGTTAACCACCATACTGATCATTGCAATTTCTCATTTTCTTTTTTATACAAGTGGCCCACCCCTTCCAATTTGTACCTTTAAAAAAAAAAATCAATGAATGAGAAAATGTTATTAGAAACATTATTTGCAGTAGAGTGACATTTTCTTTAAGGCCGTAGTTTATCTTGAAACTGTGACTGTTTACTGCAGCAAACCTCTAGAGCTGCTTTTAAACCTACCATTCTGTGTGTGTGATAGTGAATTCATATGTGTGGGTTAGTCTGAAGGACTCAAATGGACATGTTGAGGCTCAGTCAACCAGATGACTCGTCAGTCAGCCACACACACACACACACACGTGCAGTTCCATCTGCTCCAGGCTCAGTCCGGCTCCAGCTCTCAGTAGCTGTGCCGGAGACAGCAGCTCAGACATGGGGAAGCTGCAGGCTGCAGGCTCTGTGAGGTGATAACAAGGTGGTAACAAGGTGTAAGGTTTGCGAGGGTCCACTCCAGCACTGGTTGTGAGGTGACACCTCACATCATTTTTAATCAAGAATTGTGGCATAAACTAGAGAGTGCACACATTTTGTTTTCCAGATTCTGACACTTGTGGGGGTTGAAGGTGTCATTGAGGTGGGTTTATTAAGGGCTACGGTCCACATCCACAGCTAAATGTGCAATGTTTGGGGGAAGTGCCACTGGGGTATGAGTAGTGTCACCTCTAATTGTGGTTTCTACTGAGCAAAACCTATTCCTATAGGTTAAACCCTTCGGCCAGAGCAGAAATATGTACTACCATGTACCAATATTTACCAAAAAAGGAAAACCATCAGATTATCAACTACATGAGTATTAGTAGACTGTATATCCAACGTGATCTCATGACTATTCATTCTACGTAACGTGTGGTTCTAACGCACGTAAATTTACTAACGTTTTCATACAAACTGAAACAATATTGACATTGACAGCACTAAAACTTAAATTATTTACGTATGAACAACCCTACAGATGTACAAACGTGCACAAATTCTTATTGATATTAAATGTGGCATTAATGTTTTGATTCTATTGTATTCAACTGTTATGTCAATGACGTTTTTATTTGCATTTATTAAACGCAGTTTACTCATCTACTTGATATGAAATAACATTTCGCTCTGTTCGTGTGTCAAGTGTGGATGCTATAGAACGCACAAAGACGAAGAATGCATAGAAAAGTCTTAATAAAAAAAAATCCTGCAGATCACAAGTATCAGGAACAAAACCGATACCATTTATGAAAGACGAGATGGAAAACAACAAAACGGAGAATATGTACATGACTAAATGAGGGAGTCGGAATAACATTTTCAGTGATTAATAACTTAAATTCTGTCCTGTACATCATACAAAACTATTATATACCACCAGAGAGGACTGCAATTGCAACACATCGTCATTTGGAATCCTTTTGGTACCGCTTTTGACATGATTCCACTTGTCTGTCTTTTATGTTTTTCTGTCTACATATTTTTATGAAATGGTTATGGGTAAATAATTAGTGTTTATTAGTGTCTCAAAATATCATTTTAATGGTATATTGTTACTACAATTGACATTTTCCTACACATTTCTGTCCATTACGTTGCGTGTATTCTTTTTATATTCTATATTAAATGGTTATGGTTAGGTTTAGAATAAGGTTTAGGAATCTAAAATGTGTATATAAAAGTGTAGGGTATATAAAATGGAAAAAATGTAATTATACAATATCTGTATGTATAATAGATTTGTAAATATTGTACGTTTTTTAACTATAACATTTTTATATTATTTGTTTAAATGTTCCCAAAACGTCCATATTATCTATACGTTTTAGCATCTGTCAAAACGTACAAAAAGTGTTTTGTACCCTTAAATGTTACATATTAATACCTACATATTAACAATGAGACCAGGCTAAAAAGTGGACCATCGAAATAGTGTAATTTTCCGATTTTAATTAGTCTCTTATTTGAACAATACAATGAACTTGTCACGGTAGTAAAGCGCACGACGAATGGAGTAGAAAACGAAAGAATTTTTTAATAAATCCAAAACAGAAAGCTCATGAAATCATTGGAGAAACTGAATACATAACTACTTTTAACATAGACGTTTACAATACCAGACAGTAAACAAATGAAAACTCAGGGCTAAATACATGTGGAGAAATAAAGGAGATCAGAAACAGGAGTGATTGACTAATCAAACTCCATAGTAACTAATGAAGAGTGGGAAAACAGAAAAATGGGAACAGGAAACAATGAGATAAAAAAAAAATCAAAACAAGAAATGTTTCTTGAGCAGCAAATCAGCACATTAAATGATTTCTGAAGGATCATGTGACACTGAAGAGTAATGATGCTGAAAATTCAGCTTTGACATCACAGTCATAAATAACATTGTTTAAATATATTCTCTTAGAAAATGGTTATTTTAAATGATAATATTTCACAATATTACTGTTTTTACTGTATTTTTTAACAAATAAATGCAGCCTCGCTGAGCACAAACTTGGTCTCAGACTTTGAACCCCATTGCAGGCTTTATACAGTCTTATTCAACTTAGTATTCTACCTGTGGAGAGGTTCTCTTTGAGGTTCTGGGGAACATAGTTTGTGATCCATTAATAAAAGCATTGATTCTGGAGTATTCCTCAGTTATTTTAGAAAAGTTGAACCTAAAGGTAGGGTAGGCAATTTTGGACATGCTAGCAATAGCAAGCTAGCTTTGAAAGCATAAGATCCCACCGTCCCTTCAGAACGTCTCCAAAGCCAGCCTCCTTCAAAACACATGAACGCATACAGCAGAGTCTGCAAAGAACCACGAGACGATGAGACTGCTGTTTGTTTGCTGCGCTTGATGACTGTGTGTATGCAAATACATACGTTGACAGGCAGGTAGGACATCCTATCATTGCATTCAGACCGAAAGCAATGATTGGACGAAAATTAGACCTCCACAGAAGTTATATATGTATATATATATATATATATATATATATATATATATATATATATATATATATATATATATATATATTTAGACCACTTCTATTGTTGAATTGCAATCAGGATATGAAGAGAGTTTCAACCAGTATAACAAAAAGGTATATTCAGTATAATTCAGTATAACTAAAAAATTTTTTATGAAAAACTGCGCCTACAGCTTTAATAAGTCAGCTATCAATGAAACTTTATTCATGACATGCAACAGAAGAATACACAGAAAAGATGGAGAAAATGAGATGGATCTACAGTAGGAGGGCTGGTGTATATGACTTCTCGTTAGAGAGGGAAACACAAGGGGCCACTCCTCTCCACGGCACCAGTCGTCTGATTGTCAGGCGGAGCAGAGGGCGACTTTCGGCTGTCGATTGCATATAAAAACAGGCTCGGTTAGAGCTTTGGGGAAATGGGCTGCACGCTCTTGAGAAAAGCAATGTTTTTCAGAGTTGTGTTGCAGCTCGGTATCAGTGGTGTGATAGGAGCTCATCTTGTGATTGTCTGTCTTGGTGACAATGCCTTTTGACATTTAGGCATGTTGTGGTCCCGTCTGAGACCCAGAACCATAACTAATCTGTCCCTCACAGCACAACTTTAGAATGGAGATCTCAAATGAGCAGTTGGGTTTAGTGGAGGAAACATCAACATTTATTAGACTGAATGATTGAAACCTGTCGTGGTAGTCGTCTTAAAATTAACAACGCATTCTCATCCTAGGGCGTCGAATACTGACGCTTTTGACATTTCGTCAACATCCGACGCACATGGCACCCTTTAGCGTCAATATGAGACGCAGATTATGGGTAGGTTTAGGTCTGGGGTAGGGTTAGGGGCTAGGAGGCACCTTCTGGCCCATATTTATCTGCGTCTCATATTGACGCTAAAGGGTGCCATGTGGGTCGGATGTTGACGAAATGTCAAAAGCGTCAGTTATATGACGCCTTGGGATGAGAAGCACAAATAGAGAGTAAACGACTGTAGAACAGGCTGATCGCTTTAGAAAGAACATGACGTTCTCTGTTACTATTCTGCAAGTTCAAAATCATTAACCTAACATTAAAGCTGCATGAAAGGCCATTCAGCAGTACGGTAACCAAGCCAATTATTCTTCTCAATTGTTGGATATTTGTTTCTAAATAAAGCAGCTCTTGCATATTAAAAGGTGAAAGGGTGAAACTTTTGTGTTCTTCATAATTATCAGAATACTTTAAAAAGAATTAAAGGCTACAATTCTCAGAAATGGAAAAGACTGCTCTTAATGTGCCATGTTCAACATGTAAAATATCTTGTTCTATACTTTATGACATTCAGATCCATAAGGTATGATTATCATAATAATTGGCGATTTTGAATGAATGCAAGAATAGATGTCTCTTTTTCATAGCTGAAGTGAAGAAAAATAATACTTTGTGAAAAATAAAGAAAAAGATGATGAACGAATGACAAGGAAGAACAAAAAATGAACATTCAGTACAGACGAGCAAGAGTTGGTTGTTAGTCGCCAACAGCTCCAGACAGACAGTGACCCTAAAAACTGTCCTGTTACTACAGCTAACATTACAACAACAGCATATCTCAGTTCTGAGAAACAGCAAAACCAATGTTACTCGCATATGGAGCAGAAGCAGCGCAATCTCGTGTCTTTTTTCAGGTCTTCCCACTTAGGTCTCTCCAGCGCTGAAAGCTTTTCTAATATTAACACGGGTCCTAAAGCTCTTGCCTGATCATAATACTTCTTTTTCCAGTGATATTCCTCTGACCTTTTCTCTATTGTAATGTCTCTCAGCCATCTCTCTCTCTACAGTCTCTCCTCTTGCTCACTCTCTCTCCTCCCCCATCATGAGTGGACACGCCCCCTACTGCTGATTGGCTACAAGTGTGTTGTGGTGCTCAGTCCAATCTGCTTTCAACAGTGTTTCTCAGAAATCGCCTACTGCACTTTATTAATTGTTCTTATATAAATACAAACAAAATGTTATATAAAATTGGATATTCTTACTATTATTCATGATGTAATAATAATAGCAGCAACAATAATAATTTATTTAATTCTAAATTTTTGCAGTTTTATTTCTGTTATAGGTCTGATTAACCACACATCAATAGGTCCCTGCTGGTAAATGTCATAAGTTCACCAACATCAACATATTTCAGGGCTGCATTCAGCAAGCGAGCAGCTACCATTGAGATGAATGGGAATGCAAATGGACAGCTTTCTCCATGTACTTTAGACGTCTTGTTTTGGATCCTTCACTTTGCCAAAATTCTCGTGAACTGCTCTCATTCCCCTGAAATGAACCCTTATACATAATCTTTATGACATATATGTATATTTCAGGTCAGAATTATTTGTCATCTGGCTGACTTTCTCTCTATCTGTCTTTGGAATTTACTTTTGGTTATTCAGCTTTGAGCTCACGCAGTTCAATTACTCCTCAGGTTTTGAGCCAACTCCCCTTTTAGAGAACAATATTATCCATATGATCTCCAAGGGTCATATTAATGAAGACAGGGAAAATAATGAATTTATTTTAATGGAGTTCTCTAAATGTTTCTCCTTCAGAAATGGACATTTCATATAAGGTTTAATGAATGTGTCTTAACAGTGTGCCAGGAGTGTATTGATTGAGGAAGCTCACGGATTTCAATGAGTCAGACATTTGCATATAAGAAAGGAAGGCAGTTTTGTCCCGGTGTTGAGCAGCTTGACTTGCCAGAACACACTGATCTCACATTATTTCAACTGCTGCTGAGATTTTAAGTAGTTCTTATATTTTCTATATGGCTGAAAAGTGTAAGGCTTTTCAATTAGCCAAATTAAAGACATTAATCAGATGCTGTGCTAAAAAAATAGCAAAATGCCTATATCATAGCCTTTACTGTAGTGATCTTCAGACTGAATTAGAGCCTGTAAAGTACGCTATTATTTCTTGAGGATACATAACCACAAAAAAACAAAAAAAAAAAAATTATAATAATTATATTAATAATATTAATATTAATATATTAAGTCACTACAGTGATCAACATGTCATTTGGCCTCTTTTCCAACATTAATGAATTGTGAAGTGAATATAGTTAATTTTATCATCAGAATAACACAAAATTATATATATATATATATATATATATATATATATATATATATATATATATATATATATAAATTATTAATTGAGTTAATTTTGCATTAACTCAATTTCCACAGACATGTCCACAATATTTGATATCGCTGCTCTGCTGCACTGCACCACTCTTAGAATGACAAAAAGTTTAAAAAGTTTGTTTTTAGGCTGGTCTAAAATACTACAGACTTTTAGGCTGAATAAAAAGCCTAAATTCAATCTGTTCTTCATATAAAGTGATCATGTCTTTTCAGAAAATTTGGACTGAACCTCTTGTTTTATGGATTAGTTTTTACGATCTCTTTATGAACCTTTTGAAGCGTCAACTGCATAGACTGTCAATGGAAGGATAGAAATTTAATTAAAATCATCTTTATTTGTGTTCCGAAGATGAACGAAAGTCTTACGGGTTTGGAACGACATCAGGGTGTGTAAATGATGACAGAATTTTCATTTTGGGGCGAACTATCCCTTTAAGCCTCTTTAGCACTTCAGACATTTGACTTGATATTAACTGATTTATAATATCACTGAGCACACAGCAAGTCTGTAATGAGCTCCTGATGCCAATAGTAATGAGGATCTCAGTGGTCCAGTCACACAGAAGACATGTCCACACCCCTTCTCTCTCTGGCTCTCGGGCTCTCTGCTCATTACTACATCCTGTTACCATGTGATTTTACACCGCGCTAGCTTGCTATCCTGACGCCTCCAACATATTAAACCGAGTATTTGAGACGGAGAAGGAGAGTGTTGTTAATTAGAGCAAGTGTAAACACCCATCAACACACGTCCTCCATGTTTCTCAAGCACTTTCTGCACCCCAAATAATCAAGAGCAACCCGCCGTGAAATGAAGGGAGTCCCTCCTAATAAATATTTGTTTTTTATTTGGAATTAGCATAGAGAATGCAATTAAAACAAGAACTTCTGCGTGCAGATTGTGAAATGGTGCATTCTGATAAAGATCCTCTGGTTTTAATTAGCTAGTTTTGATGATCGTTTGAATGAAATGCAATCCTTGGATGACTTTTCTGGCAACGTCAGAGACTTGAGTCTGAATTAACCTTCCCATATTTCATTGCCAAAAAGCAGAGTGTGTAGTGCAAGAACATTGTTCAGTTTAAAGCATGTGCAGATCAATTACTCCTCAATTTTGGAGCCAGTTTCCCTTTTAGAGAACAATACTATCCATATGATCTTCGGAGGTCAAGTTAATGAAGACAGAGAGAATTATTTTGACTTCCCACATTTAATTGGCAAAGAAACATAGAGCACATATAATTAGGTTTTTTTTTTTGTTTGTTTGTTTTTTTACTGACAAGTAATTAACATGTCATTATGTTAATGTTAATAGTTAATGTTATAATATCAGGCTTCAGAAATACAAGGATTTAAGATTGATCTTAATTTTGTATTTTAGTTGAAGATCTGAATTCTGAAAGTTACAGTATGTTTGCATGGTACAATTAAATTTTTTTAGCAAAAGATGAAGGAAAATTTTATTTCTCAGAATATGACACCTTTAATGTTAGTATCAGTTTTGTTAAATAGCTACTTAAATCATTATCATTAATTGAAATAAAGCTGAAATAAATAAAATATGTATATTAGATGAGAAACTTTAAACATAAACAAATGAAATGTTGCTTGGGCAACTAACTGAGATAAAATTCACGTTTAAGTTGAAGTACTAAAACGGAAACAAAAATACATTTTAGCTAAATAGAAATAAATTTAAAAAAATGGTTACACTTTATTTTAAGGTGTCATTGTTACAGTGTAATTATATATTTAAGTACTAAGTAATATTAAGCAACTACATGTACTTACTATCGGGTTAGGGTAGGATTAGGGTTTGGTTGAGGGTTAGTTGCATGTAATTATGCATAATTTACTGTTATTACTACGGTAAGTACATGTAACATATGTAACAAGGACACCTTAAAATAAAGTGTTACCAAAAAAACTAATGAAAAGGTCAGAACCCCATAGTTAAACATAAAATAAAAGCTAATTCATAATATTACTGAATGATATAATTGTACACAGAAACTAAAATAACACTGAATAGCATCTGTGAAGAAACATGTAGAGATCAAAGTCCACATTGCAGCCAGTTAGTTTAAATGACTTCTAAATGGGTAGATTAAGGGCATTGCTGCATTAACATCTAGCACACCATAATGGATATTCCTCCTGATTAATTCTTGTTAATAATCACAATCATATTCTTATCTCAGCTCTAAAGATAATCATTTTCCTCTCGGGTCTTATCGGTGTTTAAACTTCAGTCTACTCATCTACGAACAATTATGCATGGTGTTAACTCTTGGGTAACAGCATATTTGGTACGATGACAGGTGTGACAAAAATACAGTATAGCCTATAATGGTTTGTTGACATTTTCACTGCCAAACACCAGTTCCATGTTTTCACCTTCAGGATATGTGTTGAGTTGTGTGCCAAACCATTTAACACACGGATGTATCCGTCTGTTAAACTCTCTTGTCCTTTTTGATAAACCACACAGTTCTTCTGTCTATCAAATGGTTCCTGGTTCATGTTTACAGCCAGACACAATGTAACTCACAACTTGCATTTCAGCTCCCCCATTTGTGCTCCATTTAATTCATTTGTATAATCTCATTTAATATGTACAACCTCATTTTCACAGGTTGTCTATTGTACTGACCAGGAAAATGAATGAAGATTTCATGCCTACACCCTTTAGGAGGTTTGGTTACAGTCACAGTAGAGTATAGAACTAAAATGAGATTCTCAATTATTTCTCCTAGACAGCAATGAGAGTTAAAGGAGAGCAAATGGAGACTTCTGCATGTCTCCTGATCAGATGCTTTTCCTGAAAAAAAAACAAAACAACCTTATGCATCTCTTCTAGATCTCAGCAGTGTCTCAAAGTGAGCTCTGATTTGCCAAGATACCAAAGTTTGCAATCAAAAGTCATTATTTTATTTGAACTTCAACATATGTCGTCAAATTGTTCTATCCGGATTACTTCCTTTACATTCATATTGTGTCAATAATTATATCATTCATTTTATTTCTCTAATCTCAGGAGAAACATTTGCGACAGATATACTAAATGTTGGAGTCATTAAGATTTTTTTTTTGTAAAAAATAAATAAATAATACTTTTATTTAGCAAGGACACATTTAATTTATCATGACGAAAGATTTTTAGTCTTCTAAATATTTCTCAAATAAATGCTTCTTTTAAGCTTTTGATTCATCAAAGAATCCTGAAAAATGTATTAAGGTTTCCAAAAAACTGTTAATTTCTTTATATTTGTACTGTAGGTCAACAAGTTTTGTCCATTTTTTACTTCTCTTAACAATCTTAGGAGAAACATTTGAGACAAATATACTCTTCCATTCAAAAGGTTGGGGTCAGTAAGATTTTTTGAAAGAAATTAATTTTGTTCAGCAAGGATGCATTAAATTATTCAAAAATATGTTTATAATGTCACAAAAAGATTTCTTCTTTTGAATCATTAAAGAATCCAGATGGACGGATGGATGCATAAATACATAAGAGACGTCTTTGAAAGCCATGAAAAAAAAAAAAACGAAACTTTTGATCAATTCAACTGAAAATTCCATCAAGTCTCCAGAGCAAATGAGATCTCGTTTATAGTTATATTGTTTCTCCTAGACAACTGAGATTTAACGGAGAGTAAATGCAGTCTCCTGCTTCTCAGATATTTCTCCTGAAAAAAGACAATCCCAGAAGTTTCAAATTCTTTCAAGTTAAAATCATCTGATCTGCTATCCACATTCATTTTACAGCAGTAATCTTTTAGTGTGTCAACAATTGACTCATGTGTCTATGTATTTCTGCTAAAGAAACATCTAACACAACGTTCATACTTAGAATGAAACTAAAAAGTCTCCCGAGTTATGAAATTCAACATCTGAGCAACAAAATCTTCCTGTGGGTGTCGAATGGTGACGAATGATCAAATAAGTGTTTTTATATTAATGTGTGTAAATGTGAATTGCAGCACAAGTTTAATAGCATCACGGAGTCAATGTGTTGAACTCTTCCTGTGAAATACAGGATCCAAGATAGGAGAAAATGTTGAAAAAAACAAAAGAAACTTCACACATCACCTTTCATGTATAATTGTTTTAGATGCTTGATCAATACAATAGATCTCTCTTTTCCCCCCAAAGTTATCCTTGTTGTCATGTCTCGTCGTGCAAGTTTGTGATTATTGTGACATCCTTTTGTGAGCTGGTCAGTATTGACGATTTTCTTTTACAATGCCTCAAAAAATGAAGTGTTCTTCAGTGATCAGAAAGAATTGTGTAACGTTGGTCACTTTCCTCCATCCAGCTGTACTCATCGACTCTTCGCTTTATCACCGCTCGTTTCTCATCAGCACTTTCCCGTAAACGGCCCTCTGTCATCTGCTCTCAGCTGGTGCTGATGCCTCTGATCGGAGCTTTGAAAGGTGTTACCGTAGTAACCACACTTCCTCAGCAGTGCACCGCTAAAGGCTGCTGATTGATGCTCCAGAATCGTGACTGTCTGTGTTCAGCAGCCAGCGTCTCACTGAGCGCCTTTTCAGAATGTAAAGAGTTGATTAATGACTAGCTGGCTTGTTTATTTAGATGTTTGTGTTGTTTTTGATATTTTTAGCACTGGAGTTTAAGGAGCATGTAGTTAGAGACAGCTTTTCATATATGATTGTAACATGCTGACAGCAATGTGGCAGACTGTTAGCATGGTAAACTCTTTCTGTGAAGTTGCGTCTGTAAATTAATTCCCTTTAAAACACCAACCACTAAAACCAACAAACCAACAAAATTACATGAAATTACGGACTTCCGATCATCAGTGTTCTCCTTATTATCCATAATCCTTAAGGTTTATTTGTTTAGTTATGACAAATAGAGATTTACACAGATCAAAACATCATGACCACCTGACTAATACGCATGCTGCCAAAGCATCGCAGAGTCTACAAGAGCCCTGAAGGTGTCCTTTGGTTTTTGGCACTAAGATGTTAGCAGCAGATCCTTCAAGTCCCATAGTTTGCGTGGTGAACCCGCCGTGGATCGAACTTGTTGGTCCAGCACATCCCACAGATGCTCAATTGGATTGAGATCTGGGGAATTTGGAGGCCGGAGCAACTCCTTGAGCTCTTAATCATGTCCCTCAAACCATTTCTGAACAGTGTGCAGGGTGCATTATCCTGCTGAAAGAGGCACTTCCACTAGGGAGCACCGTTGTCATGAGGCAGTGCGAGCCAGGGCTTTCAACAGGCCGGACTGGGCTAATAGCCTCGGACCTGTAACACTGAGCCCAAAATCCACTAAAACCCGCCCATAACGCTTCTATGGAACAACATCACTCAGACCCATCATTTCACCAACAAATGAAAGATTTATCAGAAAACTAATCAGAAAGAAATCACTGGAAACTAGCGAGATTGCAAAATGATTGATAAAAGTGGCCGTTTGTTGGCATTTTTGCTGCTTACTTAAAGATTTAAAACCCACGCGTCGATGCTTTACCACAGTTTTACAATAATAAGTGATACTTTGATCATAATAAATTAGTTTGTCAAGACTGCACATAAGTCACAGAAATAAAGTGGTGACATACCATTATTTCACAAAAGAAAGAGAACACACGTACAAATTTTACACCAAAAATACAACTGGAAGAGCTTTAGCGCTCTCTCCAGTGACAGTCCCAATACAGTTATATTTCAGTCAGAGAAACAGAAGCTCCCGAAAAACCAGAGTTGCTTTATTTCATGACATATGCAGAGCTTAATATGGATACCAGAAAGCCCGGTATAAAGAGACGAGACGTACTGACAGATAAAATAAATAGTCGGTTGTGATAGCCTATATGATTTGTCTGATTTCTTCAAGCGGTCGTATTTACCATGTTTACTATGGTAATGGTTAACATGCATGGTCTTTTGCATTGCACATAAATATTTCTGCCTTATACAGTGAAGAGAATCCATATCGGATCACAAACAGAAGGTATTCAAACACTCGCTGCTGTCTGAAAATGAGTTTTAAGCTAAAATGATTTTAAAAATCTTTAATGTTGATGTTAGCTGGTATATGAAATCATACGCGGTGCTGCAGTCTCCAAACTCAGGTAAACTTCGCCTTTGTTCATAACCACTCCTCAAGCCCGAGCTGGCCCGCTTTGGACCAAGTTGTTGATGGGACAAAAACCCTGGCCGTTGGCCCAGAGGAAGCCCTGGTGAGGCCCGATCAAGCCCCGGAAGTGACCGTGGAAATGCGACTGGCCCTGGCACGCACGAGCATGCCCGCTTTTGGCCCGTGAGTGGAAATGCGGCTAATTTTTAGGTAGATGGCACATGTCAAATTGACATCCACATGAAAGGACGGACCCAGGGTTTCCAAGCAGAACATTGCCCAGAGCATCACACTCCTTCTACCGGCTTGTCGTCGTCCCACAGTGCATCCTGGTGCATCACTTCCCCAGGTAAAGGTGCTTCAAGGTCCAATTCCAACACTCTTGTGCCCATTGTAGGCGCTTTCGACGGTGGACAGGGGTCAGTAAACGCAGCAGAGTGCGATGCACGGTGTGTTTTGACACATTCCTCCTATCGATAAGCCTTGGGCGTCCGACACCCTGTCGCCGGTTTGTGGTTTGTCCCTTTGTCTGTTGGTTAATTCTCACCACTGCTGACCGGGAGAAACACACAAGCCATGCTGTTTCAGAGATACTCTTACCTAGTCTTCTTGCCATAACAATTTGGCTCTTGTCAAAGTCGCTCAGATCTTTATTCCTGCCCATTTCTCCTGCATTCAAAATGTTGATTATGAGAACTGATTGTTTGCTTATCATCTAATCTACCCAGACCTTAATATGTGGCATTGTTAGGAGATGATCAACGATATTTGCTTCATGTGTGAATATACACCATTTTTAACAGATTTGTCCAAGTTCTATTTGGTGTAAAGCATTTAAAATGATTTCATGTGTTTGGGAATTTCTTTTTTTCCCCTTTTTTAATTTGAACTTAAAAAGGCCTATGGAATAATGGCTTCACTTTACAAGCAGCATGGGCAAATAAAGAGAAACATAAATAGAAATATTATATAAATATATAGTATATAGGCCTAAATGTATAAATATTATTAAATATAAATGTAAAATATACATGAGGTGAGTAAATATTATAATTTTCTTTTTTGGGTGAATCTGGAACTTCTCAGGTTGAAGTCAGCAGGAAGTGAAAATTCACCCTATTTATTTTCTTAATGTTATTGATCTTATTTCAAATTCATGCGAATGCATATGTTTAATTTGTACCTTTTTACTAATGTTCTTAATTTTGAAATTCAATAGATTTTCCGAGAAACTGCTGGTGATTTCTCCAGTCAGTCTGCTTAAACCCCGCCCCTTTCTTACAATCCACTGCAAGCTGGCATTCAGATCTGCCTCCATCCAATAAAACAACAGATTCATAGAACCAAGTGCCCACCCTACATGTTTTCTTGTTTTCAATAATCTGTTTCACTCTGAAGTACTGTATATGTCACACTATGGAAGAAAACTTTATGATAACAACTTTAACATGCTTAACATTTAACTTTTTAGGACATGAAAACTGAACACTCTTCACCATCATCCATATGATCGCTGACCGGTTATAGGCATGTCATATAATGTTGTCTCTCACTGGTCGATTAATAAATAAATAATATGGTGACTTTGTGAAATGGAGAGCCTAATTAGACAGATTCCATGCACATATTAGCCTATGCTAATCACAAGATTAAACTCAGGGCCAAAGGTTTCATTCGCTCTTCCCCAAGGTGATTACTGTAATGAAACCCGAGAACTTATTCATCTGTGAATTTTGTGATACAGAATCCATTTGCATGCATGTATCAAAGCATAACGGTAAGCAAATATTCAGGCTGGATTTTCAGGGATGCGTTTGTCAGGTTTTGGCCTTTAGTTTGTAGGGAATCAAGGTGCATGAAGTTATTTATAGATGAAGAACAATTTGCTCTGTAATGACATCAGGCCATGCATCATTTCTCCCAGACGAGTGTTAGCATTTGTGGCCTGGCCCATTAACACATTATAATGGAACTGTGACATTGACATGCCTCGGAGGGTAGACACACTCACGCACGCTCGGGCTTCTATTAACATAGATCACAGCTTGTGTACGCTGATTGATAGAACATCCTTGTTTTATTTACGCTATTGTTATCCGCAGGTAAATAAGGCAGCGTAATCTGGGCCTGTCACTCACATTCCCCACAGGAGCAAAAGGCCCTATCAGAGATCTGCTCCCGACCTCTGGCCAGCCAGCCGGAAAATTATCCATTGTGGATTCATTCAAAAGTGTGTTTGTGTTAGCGTGCCTGTGTGCATTGGGGAGTGATTGTAAATGGATGGGAAATGTGAAAAAGTTTGCAAATGTTAAAAAAAACCCTGACATGCTGTCTGTTACTGTGACTCGTGGAATGCATATATGCTGGGTATTATAGTTGTGGATAATAGTGCACGATTTTGGAAACTTTGCCGACTTAAAGGAATACTTTTACCTGATACAAAACAACCTTCCTGCACGTTGTTAGGGTTAGGGTGTATTTTCGGGAATTTCGTCAAATGCAGGCTATTTTTGTTGTCAATAAGACAAACAATATGCTTCAAATGATTTTTCATATATAATATGCACTACTTTAACGACAAGACAAGGCGATCTATCTATCTCTATCTGTTTATCTGTCTGTCTGTCTGTCTCTGTCTATTTAGCAGGTGTATGCATATCTGTCTGTTTAGATTTTTGATGATCAATCCTCATCAAGTGAAATCAGAAACCTGACTATATAAACTCAAGAACGTGGCTTGGTCTTCAAGTAGCATTGAAGTGCTTGATAAGCACCATAATTATGTACTTCACGGTTCTCATCAGCTTTCTCAAGCCACTGTTTGTTCAGCAATACAGCACACTTGACAGCAGGGTCTTAAATCTTAAGCCCCTCGCAATCAGCCTGCGCATGGTAATATGATTCCACATGCACAAGGTCGATTAATTCTGTGCATGTTGCATTTCTGTCAATGAACTTTAGGAATGTACAAAACTGAATATGAAGAACATCTGTGTGTGTGTTCCTGCACCATCTGTGTCTAGATCCATCTGACATTAAGTCTTATTCCGCAAACATGCAAGGGGTAATGTGGTTAACTGGTCATTATTGCCAAGGAAACCCAGACCCTGCAAAGCTGTACAACGTCCCACTTTTTGCACGGCTACTTACTAAATCCCACAATTCCACACTAAATACACCGTATTCCTGTGAAATGCACAGCCAATTCACTTCCTGTTTAGCAACAGCCTTCTTCAGGTCTTTAACAGTCAGTTTCCTCTGGGTGTTTGGACTTTTTTACCCTGTATTCCAACTAGTGTAATTGTTAAACTAACAGTTGATGGAGCAAAATGACTCTGAAGATCTTGACTAGATGAGAAAGGCAGCGTGGCTGGCAGTATTTTGCCATTATCTCTGTAAGTGAGTGATTGTGGTGTGAGACAGAAGAGTCAGTCAATGCTCAAATGAATCAATCAGCCACTGAGGCATGGACGCGAGGTGTGAAGAGTTGCTGGTTTTTGTAGCTCTGGTCAGAGAAGCTGTGTTCGCCACTATCACAGTGTTTCCTCCATATGGTTTAAGAGACAGTGTTGTTCTGCTCTCCCTGTGACCAGATTTCTTTAGCCGACAACATGTAAGGAGACTATAGGGGACCACTGATTTTAAGCAAATGCGTCCTGTTCTCAGATTTTATAGATTTCAATAGAAAGGATTCAGTCCTTGATATTGGATCTGTGGATCTATGGTTATATTGGTGTGTGTGTGTTTTTCCTGAAAAATACAGTATGTTTTCATGGTACTATCAACACTTTGATATCAAAAGATCAAAGGGAATTTTTATTCCTCATGTGTTGGTGCCATTAAAATACCAGAACTAGATGAAACTCACAAAAACTTTAAAGAACATGTTCAAAAAAAAAAAGAAGCTAGATTTATTTGGTGTATTTATGAAAGTTACAGGATGTTTTCATGGTACAATTAACACTTTTATCAAAAAAAAAAAAAAAAAAACATCAAGAAACATGTGATTCCTTGCATGTTTAATCTCACAAAATTAACATGTCCCCCAAAAAAGCTTATTTTAGAAGAACCTTTTAAATGTTCAACATTATTTCCATTATATCCATGACATACATTCACATTGTTTTACTTGGCATGATGTTTGTAATTCCCATTTGGGAGATTAGATTTTCATTTCTGTAATATATGGGGAAAATGTATTTAATTGTCTTGCAAATAATATGACAGTGCACGAAATTGTAATGGTTCTAAATGTTTCCTCATTTTCTTTATGCTAAATATATGTACACTTTTTTAAAAAAATGATTGTATTATTTCATTATTGATCTAAACCTCTGCTCTTGTGTTCCTTTAATCATGTTGTGCTGCGGGAAATCTCTTGTCAACACAAAAACATCTTGTGCAGCTAAACATCCATGACAGTTTATTCATAATGTTCTTAGTTGTTCCAATAAGATGAGTGCTATCTGTTAATATCATATCACATTTTTTTCCACAGTCAAATAAACATCAGCAGAAATACTCTGGGCAATTTTTGTCAAAGTCAAACACATTGAGGGGAAGCTGGTCTTTTTCCAAACTAATGATAATGTGTCTTTAGCCCGCGAGGGATTTGTGATGAATGGATTAATATGTTTTGATGCGAAGTGTAGAGTAATTTGCAGAAAAATAAATGAGGGTAAAGTATGGACATTTGGGGAAGACTCAGAGCTGGGAGAATCTGTCATGAGCGTTTATAACCAGATGACACCGTCCGCATGGACTCCTTTAATGACGCACCCGAGTGTGACGGCGAGAGAGGAATATTTAAGCTGCTCTTATAAATATAACCTCTCAGAATTTCTTTTATCTGTACTCACACATATGCAGACATGAGCTCCAAACCTAGTGAGCTGCCTACTGCTACTTCCTACATAGACAGCTGCCTACTAAGGGCACATCCTTACTGAAATTGAGCCTCATGATTTGGAACGCACTACATACTGTAGGCTGCAACTGATTCGATTCACAATTGATTTCAATGGAGTTTGGTATATTAGCATGTTGCTAATCTAACATTGCAATACTCTACAACACTGCAATACTCTAATTTGTGCTGCTCTTGGTAGATTGTGTTGATCATTATAGAAATAATCCGGCTGTGTCTGTGTTCTTTAGTTTGCGCGTCGTCAGTAGATCACGCATAGAACTTTCCACTTCCATCTGTGCTTTTATGGGATTGCGTTAAATCTGGCCTTTAATGTTATTTTTATTATTTATATACTATTATAGTATTTATTTATATTTTACAATGTAATATACTTTTATTAAGTTGTGTTACAGTATGTACCTTTGTCCTTTTTGAACTCTTTGTTTTTTAATTCTATTTAGCTTTAATTAGTTTATTTCCGTTTTCGTAATTTTAGTACTTAAACTTAACATTTAGTCAGTTGTCGAATCAGCATTTCTAATTTTTATGTTTTAAGTTTTAAGTATTTCATCAAATTTTACTAAAAACTATTTTAAATAGTTTTTGTTAACAATAGCAACACTGGTTGCAATGCATTATGGGATTGTCTTCTCCTCTAAGGATGCATCAATGCTGCCTTAGAATTTGTCCAAAAGAAGGTAGCATAAGCAAGCCTTTATGCATGAAATGCTGCCTAAGTAGGCAGCTTATTAGGTTTTGGAACCGAGCCATACAGTACAAGTTCTTAGGATGAGTTTAATTTATATCAGGCTTAGATCAGACATGTGATGTGCACAAACATCCACTTGTGCAGCTGGGTTAGACTGCACACATGCAATTCTAAACATTTTCACAGTGCTGTAATTATGCTGGAATTCTACCATCTTGAACACATATTAGTGCACGATTGCTAAGCTGGGAGAAAATAACATTTTTGAATAACATGCAATTCATCTATTGCATTAGTAAATCAACTCATTTGCAGTGCTAAAACAATGTCATATATGGCATTACCCCAACACATTTTATATATATTTAGAGTTCTGTATAAATATTAGCTGTAGAGTGAGAGAGAGAGAGAGAGAGAGAGAGAGAGAGAGAGTGTGTGTGTGTGTGTGTGTGTGTGTGTGTGTGTGTGTGTGTGTGTGTGTGTGTGTGTCAGTTATAAAGTCAGTTATATTTAACAGAAAGTACATCTAATTAAGCTTGAAATTCAGTGTATTTAAATTTATTTAATTTTTTCCCCCAAATGCTGTCCATTTTCATATGACATTCTGTGGCTCATTTTGAAATGTTTGGATTCTTACAAATTTTTGGATTCTTTGGAAATGTACAAATCAATAATGCCTATTCAGTATTCAAAAACCCAGCAACGGTGAGGTAATTAGGAGAATAAAATGGTCCTGCACAATAACAGTGCTCGGTGGTGGCGATCTCTGGAGCCCGACAGGAAGCGTTTTTTCCGCCCTAGTATGTGAACCCTTTCTAGTTGTAGGCACCTTCTTGAGTCTTGCAGTCTAGAGAGCCCGTTTTTCCTCGGGTTTGACTGAAGAGCAGAACCCTCCCCCTGGTTTGGGTCTTGAAGCAGGGTCCTCCAGTCCATGAGCTCTTTGGACCCAACAGGAAGTGGGATTTTCGCCCCAGTTTGCAAACTGGTCTTTGTCGTAAGGCACCTTCGGGAGTGTCTGAAGTTTTTAGATCCTACAAAGACATTTGTTTCTGAGTGGCTGCTGCAGGCACTCAGCTGACTCCCCTTGATGGCAATGTTTTCATGGTTAAGTGTAAGTGGAATCCTTAATAGTAGGATTCACGACTCCCTATGATAGAGCTCAGTTTGTTGCTGTAGTCTCAAATCATATTAAATGTTTTACAATGGTTGTAGCTAGCCTTAGCTGGTAGCTTCCAATGGTCATTTAGGATGAGCATGGGATAGAAGCTTCCTGGTTTTGGGCAAGGTCCTCCGTTACCTGTAATGAGCTTGTTCTGACTTCAGCATCATTCCGTTATAGGCAGTGACATCGAGTGGTATGGCTCTCTGTGAGCCTCCTTGGTGGAACTGTCTTTATGGTGGAGTGTTGCTAGGCCTCCTTTCGCTCTAGAGTCGTCCTGCTGAGGCCACTGCTCCCGAGGGCTCCGTTTGAATAGCAGTATTGAGTTTTCAGGCTCTTTTGTGAGCCTTGGTGTAGAACGTAGTTAGGCCTCGTACGTTTAGAGAGTCATCTTGCTGAGGCCTCCTTTAGAGCTCGGTCTGGGTGGTCAATTCGGGTTAAATGGCTGTTTGAAAGCCTCCTTGGCAGAACCACCCTCAAGGAGGTGTTGTTAGGTTTGCTTTTGATTTAGAGAGTCGTCACATGCTGAGACCTCTGCCCTCCCGAGATCCGCTTGGATAGCAGTATTGAGTTATCAGGCTCTTTTGTGAGCCTCTTTGGTAATCAGTCCTTAGCGTTGAACATAGTTAGGCTTCTTCTCATTTAGAGAGTTGTCTTGCTGAGCCCTCCATTCATAGAGCTCTCCTTGGATACTATCAGTTTGTTGGCTCTTTGCGAGCCTCCTTGATGATATTAGGTCTCCTCTCGTTTGAAAGTGGATTTCCTGATTAAGGTGTATAATGTTCCCTGATAATGTCCTCCTATCCTTGGCCATATTACCTTGAAGGTATTTGTTAGAAAACCAGCCCCTAAGCTCTACCCACGGGGTATTACCCTGGCCCTAGGAAATAGAGTCACAGAAGCCGCTGGTGCGTACCATCTAGGACAAGGAATGGTGACTTGGGACCTAGCTCCATGGAGTCATTGACTTTTTGACAGCTGTTATGACCTTCATTCCTTCAGCATGGCGGAGTGGGTATTTGTTCCCCAAAGCGTCCTAGGACGCAGTGCAAGTTCCCATTCAAAAGAGAATGTCTTGGATACAAATGTAACCCTGGTTCAAGGGGAACGAGACACTTCGCTTGTTGCCATGCTTCAGGTATGCCTGTCCAAATCTCCTTCAGACAAAAGAAGTTGTTGATGTGTACTACAGGCGCCCTTTTATACTCTGGTCACACCGGTAGTGAAGTCATAAACTGTCACCGGCCAATGTTACTGTCGTATTTAGACAGAGGATGCAGTCTCGTTTCCCTTCTCAGGGAATCAGGGTTACATTTGTAACCAAAACGTTTTCTTCTTTTTAGTACATTGTGTTTGGAAATCCATCCTGTGGTGCAGAAATCCGTCTTATAGCTCTGCAGGCACATAAATACAGCAAATAACTAGTTCGAATTCTGCCCCTGGTTAAATATACATCACACTCACACACAGGCTGTGTGTAAATATAGGACTTGTTTGTGTTTGATTGGGTTGTGTTATTTATTGGATTTCAGAGTTCTATATAATGGTCATTGTGCAGTGTTCCCTGCCCAGCACCATTATTGTTCTGTATTTCAAATCAGACATGAAGAGCGAGCCTTTAATAAGCAAAGCCCCAGCTCTCCAGTTGTTCCACAAACACTTTACTGTGGTCATCAAGGTAACCGAGTGGGGAAGTAAGTTTGGTAGGATTGTTCATTGAATTGTTTTAAGTGAGCAGTCCTAGTTTCATTGCATCTCTCGCGCAGCACCGCAGCCCTTAATGCTTCTCTTGTTTCACATTCATTTACATTTGCTCAGTTTAATTTGTGCCGCTCCCTGCTCTGTGTTTGATTGCTGTTTTCCATTCCCTCAGTACAAATGACTTGTGACAGCAAACCCGGCCACTGAACGAGGGGAATTTCAATGTCGGCTGTGCTGCTGGTGACAGAAAACCAGATGACATCTTCAGCGAGACCACACTCATCGTCTGCAGCATTAAAAGACAAAGGTGTTGAGAGGAGCTGAATTTAAAACCTGAATTATAAAGCAGGTAAATGTTGCTGCATGTGTGGGTATATATCACATGTCATGGAACAGCAGTGAAGTTAACTCAGAGACAATGGATTTTGCTTAAAAAGCGTATTGGCGCAGAAACACTCAGTTTCTTTTAAGCATAGAGCATAGTTCATAGAGCATAGATATTTAAATGTAGAAAGCATAAATAAACTAATCTCATTTTGAAATGATTAATAATAAATGATTGGGTTCATATTGAAAAGTCAATCAAAACTTTCTTAGTAGGCTACACTCTAGAAATAAACTTTTCAAAGTTGTAAATAAAACAAAGATTATTGGAATCAATCTTTAGTCTTTCTATTTCAAAATGTCATGTTTAATTCAATATGTTACTTGATGTTTCTTTGTAATTAATTGAGAAATTTACTAGCAATTTTGGAGAATTTCTGAAATTCTGCACACGTAAAAAACTGTTTTCACATATGCTGCATGGGATATTGGTTAATGTTAACCAATAACCAGATGCCATTGTTTTATATTTTAGTTGTTGACAATGTAGAGAACATTATTTTTTTAACAATTCAGCCGTTTCCTGACGGACATCTCGGATAATCTTATTTAGTCAATTAAAAGCCACATTACAGATTTAAAACGGGTTACGAATGCCATTTTATGTTGATTTCAGGCAAAAGACTCCATTTGTTCTACATTTAGGGCCCTATCTTACACCCGGTGCAATGCAGCGCCAAGTGCGACGCAAGTGTTTTTTGCTAGTTTCAGTCTGACGCAGTTATCATTTTCACGTCCTGCGCCAATGTTGTTTAAATAGCAAATGCATTTGCGCCCATTTGTGCGCCCATGGGCTGCTGGTCTGAAAACGTGCATTGTTGGCGCGTTGCTATTTTGAGGCAACAGAAATAGACTACGCCATTGACCAACTGAAACCTGGTCTAAAGTCAATGGCTCAATATTTGTTTTGTTATTTAATGAGCGTGTTAGTAATGTGCGCCTAAAGGGGGGTACACAATGCGCGTACACTCTGCTTATTAAACACACAGGGATACACAGCAGCACACCAAACATGCTAAATATTTAAAATAAAAGGATTACAATGTAAAAGATTATTATTGTGTACATAAAGATATGGTGGAATCCGGCTTGTCCCGTAGATGGTTTACTTGCATGCTTTAACCTCACGCACGATCCGCAGATCCGTTTGCGCTCTGGAGACGGCTTCGGTCTTTCCACTATCAAATTCTGTCATGTAAATAGCGAATCTGCCATGGTGTGAGTGCAAATGGCATTTAAAGGGAATGAGGTTCTGATTGGTTTAACACACGTAAATCCCAAAACACACCCATTACTCATTATGAGAATAGGGACAACCCTTTCATACCATGCGCCTGGCGTGCCGACCATTTTTCCCGTCGTTAAACTAGCAAAAGTGGATTCGGACACGCCGTAAGTGAACTTGCTTTAGACCATGCGCTTAGATCGTTAAAATAGGGCCCTTAATCTCATTGGTGTTTAGACCAAATTGAGGTATCAAACAGATCTCATTTATGATTTTTCTTAAGGGAGACTGTTGAATAATTAATCAGCTCAACTCATTATTTTTCTTTTAAACTGAATAGAAAAAAATACTTTATTATCAGGTTGAGTTTGTAAGGCAGCCCACATGGCGGCCCTGCTCTATTCTTTACAATGAGTTATCATTCTGTTTTGCTTTTCTTCGGAGAGAAAGAACCCAGATCATCCATCAGGTTCATCTGAACCAGACACTTCATCAATCAGGTCAAGGTGCATCCTGCGCACTATACTCAGAATTAACGATTGAACGAGAGCGAGAGACAGACGGAAAAAGGGCTTGCGCATGCACATCAGCAGCTGAGAATGATCGAGGCTGTGAATATATCTGTGTCTCAAAGCGTTCTTGAATTATTCTTCAATGGCTCGTGTTGGTATTGAGAGAGAGAAATGTGAGGGAGCGAGAGAGAGAGAGTGCTGGAGATGGAGAGAGAAATTGCAACTAATAGGCATCTGGGTAAGCAGTGGCAAGTCCTCTGTTATCCAGCAGCACTTGCTTCTGTTGGCTCTTAAATTGCTCTGAGATTTAAAAGCTCCTGGCCTCTCGTGCTCACCTGGGACTGCATCAGATCCATGTCTCGCATACACAGCCAACAGGAACACTTACCTCCATCAACCTGGCCAATTAAAAAGCCTCCCCCTCTGCCCACGCTCTGTCTCGGCCGAGCGCCGTTTGTAATGAAGATGAGACGGCTGCAGCAATACTGCGGGTCACACAGACGAGCAGAGAGCGGGCTGCCAGTGCCATAATCCATCAGTGTACAGGTCAACGGTCCGATCGGACAGGGACGAGTCCAGCTAAAAGACACCTGCCTTCTTTTACATTTAACTTCTCTAGACTTTTTTTTTTTAGGTAGGGTTAGGTAGGTTGGCTAGAAACTTCTGCGGTTACAATTGATTTTGTAATTAGAGCTGCACAATATAATGGCACCATATCGGTTATAAGTCTATCCATCTATCCATCCATCCTCATTGTCATGGGTGGGTTCATACAAGTAATCGCACGAAGATGAAGAACTCCAGGAAACAGTGTTTAATATAATAATCCACAGAATATAGAACATTATAACAGGGGAAACACATTCACAACACTATGACGAGACGCGACAAAGAACTGAACAAAACAGGGTGTATATACACAGGCTAAATGAGTTAATTAACGGAACGACAGGTGAACAGAATCATTAATCAAGGGAACACTAGAAAACTAGGTCACACAGGCAAACAGAAATATGCATACAAGCATTCAGTCATCTAATGCACACTAAAGGTACTGTACTGTAAAATATGTAGATATTCTTATTTTTTTCTCTGTTAAATGTACACTAAAGACATGTGACATATGGCTTTTGTTGTTTACATCTCTTTTCTGCTCTTGACCAAGTCTTGACAAATACAAAACATGCTTTGCTTTCATTTCAGCTATGATGACTCATGAAAACCTAGTCACTTTGTCATCAGCGATGGCCTTTTTACAAGAACATTAACAATGGCTTGAATTCAAAGGCTTGTTACAATTTTTTTATATTTTTTTAGTTTTAGTATTCAGTATTCCTAGAAAATGTTGCATGTGTTAAGTGCTTCATTAAACTAGACTCCTGCTGAGGAGAATACCCCACCAGCACAGATTCACGCTTGGCTGTTGAACTGCTCCATAGGTGACCTGCCTTATGTGCAAGTGTAAAATGCTGAATATCGCAGGAGCCCTCGTTGGGTTTTCACTCAGTCACTCGCTCTCTGAATGTCCTCTAAATTTCTCACTGTGTCCTGTATAACACAAGCCCTGAGCTGAACATGCCTCAGCTGCCATTAAACTTTCATTACAGCTGCGGACGGGTATTTTGCATGTTTGAGGAAAAAAGAAAAGGGCATGGGGACTTAATAAGATGTGAGATTTTATAAGCACGTTAGATGAATAATTAGGTTGAAATGTGCATATATGCCAAAATATTTCTAACCCCCATGTAAAATAAATGTCTATCTATCTATCTGTCTGTCGTATGCATATCTATATCTCTGTCAGTCTGTCTAGCAGACGTATGCATATCTATCTATCTATCTGTCTGTCTGTCTGTCTGTCTGTCTGTCTGTCGTATGCATATCTATATCTCTGTCAGTCTGTCTAGCAGACGTATGCATGTCTGTCTGTCTGTCTATCTATCTATCTATCTATCTGAGGTATGCATATCTATCTATCTGTCTGTCTGTCTGCCTGTCTAGCAGGCGTGTGCATATCTTTCTTTCTGTCTGTCTAGCAGACGTATGCATGTCTATCTATCTAGCTATCTATCTAGCTATCTATCTCTCTGAGGTATGCATATCTGTCTGTCTAGCAGACGTATGCATATCTATATCTCTGTCAGTCTGTCTAGCAGACGTATGCATATCTATCTATCTGTCTGTCTGTCTAGCAGACGAATGCATATCTATCTATCTGTCTGTCTGTCTAGCTGACATATGCATGTCTGTCTATCTATCTGAGGTATGCATATCTAGCTATCTGTCTGTCTGTCTAGCAGATGTGTGCATATATATCTGTCTGTCTAGCAGACATGCATATCTATCTATCTCTCTGTCTGTCTGTCTGTCTGTCTGTATGTCTAGCAGACGTGTACATGTCTGTCTGTCTGTCTGTCTGTCTAGCAGACGTGTGCATGTCTATCTATCTGTCTGTCTTGCAGATGTATGCATGTCTAGCTGTCTGTCTGTCTGTCTGTCTAAGTTAAGGTACTTAAATATGTGTATATTGAATATCCTTATTCAAATGCGGATTTTTCTTTTTGCAGACATTTGTCTTAACAATAGACGTATTTCCATTATCCTTCAAATTGCGCAAACTGAAATTGCGAATTGAAAATACGGCCAATGGAAAATTGGCCCAATCGTCAATTTCGCAAAAAATCCCATATATTGGAAAAAAGTTTTTATGCTCGCATGGTGTTTTTTCAGGCAGTTCAAAAAAGGAATATTTCACAAAACTGCAATGGACAGTTTTTCCACATTTAAAGGTCACCTGGCTGTAAAAGTCGATCATTCTTTAAAGATGGTGCGGTATGTTTGGACAGAAGACGAGACGTAGTTCTTCATTAAACTCATAAAAGACAAAAGTATCATGGGAATACTGGATTCTAAACAACAAAGAAATGCCACAATTTATCAAGACCTTGAAGCAGATATGAGGGAGAAATGCCCCCATAGATTTTTTGGAATCTATACTAACTTGTAAATTTGACAAAAATACCAAATTCAAGCGTCTCGCACCTCATCAGGGGTTGTCTTTAACTTGAGTTCACGTGTACAAAACAACACATTCTATGTGTGATACTGTGCTTTGTACTGTGATGCCGCATGCTGCTTCTGGTCTGGTGTGTGACCCCTTTAAGGCTCCTAATGATCAACTTGTGCTGTCTATGACCTGTCTCCACCGACCCGTAATCCATAATCACACTAGATATATACTAATACAAATATCTCAAGTGTGTAAACATGTATACGCAGACTTGACGAGTGAACGGCACAAGATCAGCCCAGCGCTCAATCGCACAGCAGCACTGGAGAGTATGCTAACTCGCTAATTACGGCCTGTTCCAACAAACTTCAGCCCACATGGAGTTACTTAGTGGCCCCCAGGAGCCCGCACACTGACCCTGTTTGACATGGAGCTCTGAGCTCAAGACACAACGAAATTAAACACGTCAACCTCGGCACTACACAGGGGACCTCAGGCGCTCTGTAATGAGAGAGAGCTGGACTGAGCTGCTGGAAGTTCGGGAGAAAGTTCTTCATCTGTTTCTGAGTATTATTAAGAAATTGTATCTCCGTGATTTGAAGTTTATCTTGACTTTCAAGAAACATCTTGTTTGTTGTCTCTCTCTTTCTGTCCCACTCTAAAGCTGCCTTTTCCGATCATTCATTTGTGCTGTGGTATGTTTGTGCTTCCATCTGTGTCTGTCTCTAATCCCTCTCTTTTAATATTCAAATAAAGGCCCAGGGTTGCCTGATGGTTTGGCATCCTGATCAGAAAAAGAAATTAAATCTCAAAGGATAACAGGCAGCCGAACTCACACCATGAGCACATTTATCATACTCTATTCTATTCTGTTATATTTATTTATTTTGTGTTTTGCTCTATTATGTTTTGTTCTGTTTGTATTATTATATTCTTTTCAGTTCTGTTTTCCCATTTACTTCTCCATTCTAGTATTTTCTGTTTTGTTCTATTCAGTTCTTATTTTGTTCTCTTCTATTACATATTGTTCTATTCTATTCATTTTACACTTTCATTATGTTTTGTTTGTTCTGTTCTATTATATCCTGTTCGATTCTGTTCTTTTGTATTAAGTTATATTCTATTCTATTCTTTTTTTCACATTTTATTCTAATATTTTCTAATCTGACATATTATCTGATGTTTAAATCTATTCTACAGATTTTGTCCCAAATGGAGCACAGATTTAAAAAAAAAAAAAAAGATCTAATAAATTATCAGATGGGGGAAAAAAAGTAGTTGAGTTTTAGTTGGATAATAAAATTACTAAAAAATTTAATTAAATATATAAAAAAAACTAAATCAAATAAAAATGACAAAAACAAAGAATTACTAAAATTAAAATATAAACTAAAAATATAAAAATAAATGCAAACTAAAATATTAACGCATAGTAAAATAGTGTATACATAATACAGTTTATGATTCTATTGTTATCAAATTTCATTGCTGACTTGAAATATAATTTGACAGACCGTTTGACATTTCAGATGGAGCTGTTCTCTGAAGATGTCACCTATACGGCTGCTGAGTGAACTGACTTTCCCTGAAGGTACTTTGCTGTAGTTCTGCTCATTACTGTAATTCCAGTGATAAGAGAGGTGAATGCAAGTTTATAGATGTTACACAGTGCGTCGTATGAGGATAGAGTCCTAAACACAACAGAGAGACAAGAGACAGTCCACAGTGGTTCTGCCATACAGATCTCACTCACACAGAGAGGACGTCCATCACATTTATCTCAATTAAACACACATTGTAAACAAGCGGCTCCGATCTGATTAGCCACAGCAACTCAATCAGCGTGGGTGGACTCGTGGCAGATACAGATAGCAGGCATGAAATCCGGACACAAACGGATTATCACACACACCAGAGACCAACATTCGCCTTCTAATGAACAACCTTTGTGAGGCTCGCACAAATGAGAAACGAGAGAAACCAAGTTAGAGGCGTCATTTTAAATGCTCACAAACAGCTCTCGGCTCTTTTGATCAGTGTTGAGGCAGCGCTGTGAAATTACTGTCAAACGCAACTCTATAGAGAAGACATGCAACAAAACAAGCACACAATCCACGGGTCGCTTCGTGCATGGAGCGGCACTGCTCGCTAGCTAGAATTGTTCAATCAGCATAATGTGTGGTACTGTGTTGCTGTGGCAGTCTGATGGTTACCTTCCATTACAGTGCCATTAAACTGGATATATTATTATTTAGCTGGCTGGTTCAAGTTCACTTTAACTAACTTTCTAAGTAAGATGTGTTCTGTTGCTCTAATTGTGCATTTTCAGTTAGGCCTACTGAATTTGGAATTTGATTCAGAAGTGCAATTCGTAATTGAAAGTGTTAGGAGGTAGAATTACTGTCATTTCTTACTAGCCAGGCAAAGTTTGTAAAGAGAAACTATGAATTGTGTTTCTTGACATAGCCTTCCTTGAAAGTTTTGTGAAATTTGGACGGATGGACGGACAGATCAGTGGATGGACAGATGGACAGATAACTGGATGGATGGACCGATGGACAGATAACTGGATGGACGGACAAATGGACAAATAAGTGGATGGACGGACGGATGACAGATGGATGGATGGATGGATGGACGGATGGATGGACAGACAGATGGACGAATGGATGGATGGATGGCAGCTATTATCAAGACATAAAATTTGACGTAAGAATGAGAAGCTTAAAGCGATTAAAATTAGAAGGAACAACTGAACAAATTTGCTGTGTAAAACATTTTCAGTACAAGTTTGCAATGAAGGGGAAAAACACACATTTGCATATAGGGCGGTGTGAGTGAAGTTGTAGAATCAGAAATCTCATTTGCTAACAGGAATTGTAGAGTTTTCCAAAACAAAAGAGACTGTTAATTGGAGCTTTCAAACAACACGTCCTAAACCTTTGATCTCAGAACAGACGTGCACTAGAACAGAGCGTCACAGTGAGATTATAGCAGAAAGGGTCAATAAAGCTTGTCCATTGCAATAAACACACAATTCTCTGCATGATTTAATATGTTTCCAGTGCGAGAGAATTTAAATTGGTTGTTCCGTGAATCATTAATGTTCTGTGTGATGAGGTGAGCTTATAAATACTTAGTGTGTAGCTAGATAAATTAACCCATCGGCTTTATTTACAAATGTGGTCATTAAGGTGAGTCCAATATAGCCAGTCTAAGGAGAATCACTGGGGCAAGTTGGCACACTTTTCACTCCAGTCAATATTTCTCAAGGTTTATTTTCAAAAGTCAATTTCAATATAAACACATACCTTAAAGAATTGGATCACCACTCCCTAAATTCACTGAACTCAATTTTAAAACGTGACAACTTGCCCCAGCCTGACATTAATTAAAAATACCCACATCCTGAGAACAAAATGTATCTTAATTATCGAGTTTAAACTTAATTGTATGATAGTGTGGTTTTGTTGTGTTTACTTGTTTACCAAACAGCTAATACAAATATGGTAATATTAGTATTTTAGATTAAGGGACAGAATTCACAAAAAAGTATTTTTTTGGAATTAGCCTATACAGCAGATGTTTGAAATCAACATACAAAATGTTGCTAGAGAAAACGAGCAATTGTCTAAAAAGCTAAATAATTTAGCACAAAAAAAAAAAAAGGAAGATTTGAATTAGGGTGACAGCTAATTTATAAGTCAAAAACAAAGTAATGAACAAATGAGCACACAACATATTTTGCTAAACAAGACAATGCAGGGACTTGTTTACAAGTCATTTACATGAACAAAGTGATTCAAACTGATCCAACAGAATTAATTGCACCTTCTAATAGAAAAGAGTTTAGAAGGGCATGTCTGATTATTAAATTAAAGACAAATATACACACCACCATTAAAAAGCTTCGCTACGTTTTTTTCTTTAAAGAAATGAATACGTATATTCAGAAAGGATGCATTAATATGATCAACAGTAACAGTATAATGTTAATTACATTAAAAAACGTATGCACAAAAATAAGCAGCACAACTTTTTTTATCACTGAAGACTGGAGTAACGGCTCCTGAAAATTCAGCTTAGCCATCACTAATAAATAAAATTATAAAATATGTTAAAATAGAAAACTGTTATTTTAAATTGTAATAATATTTCACAATATTATTCTCTTTACAATACAAAAAATGCAGTGAGTGTGATATCAGTAATGATGAGACTGATACAGTTTCGGGTATCAGTACCTGATACTTTTGTTCTGTAAATTGATATTCTGTGAATGAATATCATCTATGTTCTTTCCCTTCATCAAAGGAGACAGAAGAATGAGTGACTCCACCGTATCATAAATCTAAAATGAAGAGGATGATGTCTGCTCAGCTCGTCCTGTCATCAGTCAGTCTGTAATGATGGGGTCTCTTTTGAAGGCGGGAGGGCCCAGGGGCCCCATTTGGGCAGCCATTATAAATGAGGCTTATCATGGCAGCATAAACTGTCATTCAATCACGCTCAGCCTGTCCTCTGTACATCCTTTTATCAGCCTCTGTCTGTGGATTCATTCTCAAACACTGCATCCACACACACACATACCTACATTAAGGCAGATGCGCATGCTCCGCTAATGCACGCTTCACATTCACACACCTCATGCGCGTGGCTTTACGTGTGCTTTATGATTTGAACGCACAAGAGCAAATTCACATGCAATTAAATGATCAAGCATATTGTGATATGCTCATTCATATTCTCACATTCATAATCTCTGAGAATATGAGCATGCACTTGACATACTGCTGTTCAATACAGTACAATTGAACACATTTGAAAGCATTAGTTGGCAGAGGCTATTAACACTAACTCCGCCCACCACTGTATGATTGAGACAGACAAAATTACAAAAGAAATCCCACTGATAATAGTAGCAGCGGCGTGGCGAGTGGCGTTAACTTGAGTTTGAATCTGCCATTTACCAAACCCATTCTTCTCCCTTTTTGCTAGGCATATCAGCTCGGAAAGGCCTTTATTTGAAATAAAAATCAGGAAAATATTTGAAAAGTGGAAATAAAGTGCCTAACGGATATGCAATAGTGTGAATAAACTGTTTAACAGGTAGGGTAAGGAGTAGGTGTAGGGGAGGTAATGTCAAGTAGAAGTAATGTCCCAATAAGGCAGTATCCATTTATGATTTTAATAAATATAAACATAATATTCTTGTTCGTTATATAACATCCTACAATCAACTGATGTGCAAATAGTATCTACCACAGTATAAATTGCATCAAAAAACTATTTACACTTAGTACAAAGAAAATCTTGCTATAGCATCTATCTCTATTTACACCTACTGTAAATATAATTTAATGCTAATTGCACTTGGTGTAAAGAAAATACGCTAAGTGTGTATTTAGTGTCAATAGACGCTGCCTTAGTATTAATAAGAGATTTGTTTGAAAACTATCTTATACGAAGTGATATTTTCCCTGCTGTGATGGGGTTTTTTCTGTTGCTTTTTGTGAAAATAGTACAAAATGGTACACAAACAGATCATACAGTAATTGAACCCTTCACATTTGCCCCACTCCACTGGGGAGAAAAGTAGTTTTACGTTCTCTGTTTAAGCCCATTATTGATTTTATCCTAAAATTAAAACTGTAATGAGTGTTTTACCAAACGAGCTAGAAAAATATCAGGTTTCAACCGGCCTGAGTAAATTGCAGAAATTCATTATTTTAGCAAACGTGACACTAACAGCAGTTGTAATTTAGTGAGTGGAGGCGGTGAACAGGATTGTGTTGCTCTGATGACTGACCTGGGAAACCTCTAAATGCAGCTGTTAATAATGATATTTTTGTTCTCTCTGTCTGGCTTTCTCTGTCCCTCTCATTCGTACTTTCTCTTTGTCTATCTTGTTCTCGCTCTCATTTGTTTATTTTGTTATTCAAGTATTGTTTCTCTGTTAATGGGTGTTTCTTCAACTATATGCACACTTTTGGCCCTGTGGGCTTTTAGAAATTAAACTCTTTTAAAATATACTTTTCACGGACACACACACACACACATTTAAATAATTATATACACTTAATATGAGTTGTTTTTTTTTTTTTTTACTAAAATAAAAAGCTTTACTGGGTCTATTTTTGCTCCTTCAACGCAAATAATTCCAAGCAAATCAGAAGCAGAATGAAATTCTGTTTGTCTCCGAACAACGGACAGTATTGCCGTTTCATGCATTTTTTTTAACCAATCAGTTGTGAATGATTCAATGGCTCATTCATAAAGACAGTTCCTAGTTGCATTCTTACATGAATCAGTGTTGTTGAACAAATCTGTTGTGTGAATGATTCACTGACTCATAAAGACAGTGACTGTGTCTGAAATCGCATACTTTCCCTCCTAGTAGGTGAAAAACAAACAACTGGTCTCAAAAGAAGTATGTCTGAATTCATAGTATATGTTCATAAAAGAGCAGGCAAAATTTATCCGTGTGACCTACTTCTTCTGGCGAGATTCTGAAGTGTTCATATACGATGGACACTTTACTATCCCATGATGCCAGAGGATTTATGAATGGTAGTGAAGCGACGTGACTGACGCTGGTAGGTCACATGATAATGAAAACATGGCGAATGTAGTGTGCCTGGATTACATTCATACTATAGAACATACTTTTTTAGCAAACGTGAAGTAATTACTTATTAAAAATAAGTAGCTATACTCAAGAGTATTCGATTTTTTATGTAGCCAGACATTTGGTTCTTTGAATGAATCAGTGTTTTTGAACGATTCATTTTGAATAAATGATTCAATGACTCACTCACTGCACGAATCAACGTGTTTGAATGAATGACTCGTACAGACAGTCACTTGTCGCCACCTACTGGTGCATCAATGCAACTTGCTGACAGATTAAAAATGAAAAATCCCACAACAAAACTGTGAAAAGTAGTAGTGGTGTTATACTGGAACAAGTTGGTGTATCATACATATATTTTCATTTCAATCAAACACTGACTGATCACTGCTCTTCACAAACAACCAGAATGTAGTATGTGCCTGTGTCAGACAAGCCATAGCTACAGGAAGTGACATGCGGTCAGCAGGAAGTGATGTCAGTACCCTCTGTTCACCATTAGATCAATGAATGTTTAATCCTCTTGCCAGTGTTTAAAAACCAGCAGTTTAAAATGTATTCATAACCTCACAAAATGCAAAGCAAAGTGTAAATTGTAAAGCTGATTGATTATACAGCAGGTATGAGTGTATTTCATGAGAGCCACTTCAAGGGGGAGCAAAAAATCGATTCGACTGTTTATTTTGTGGGATTAAAGTCTTTCTTCTTAGCTGCCTGCACATTTTATCTGCTAAACAAAGTCTCTCCAGTGCTGTAAGATGTTATAGCTATTTGTGGCACAGACTATAAAAAATTCAATGTTTAAGGTTCCCCAGGTCTTTTATTCTAAGGGATTGATATTAATCCATTGTTTTAAGCCACTAGGCAGAATCTCCAAAAAAGGGAATGAAAATAGTCCATAAAAATGAATATGTTGGCATCATTCTCTTATCTGCATGTAAATCCATTAAAGTCTATATAACTCTACAGTATTTCAAATGTTCTGAAAACACACTGTACTGTATGACATGGAATGACACTCGGCTGAGCAAATGATGTCAACATTTAATTTTTTTGTGTGAACTATTCCTCTAAAAGGTCTCTGTTCCATCTTTGTGAAATTGTCAACATCTCAGAGTTTAGCCGAGTAAATCCTTCTCTCAGATAACCCACTTCAGGCTTTACTCAAATCCTCTGGGCCAATCTATGAGCTGTGAGGAAAATACCAAACCGCTAATTAACAAAAGCTATCTTGGCTATGATTTGGAAATAAACTCTAATTTAGTCCTGAAAGCAATTAAGCGAGTCTGTAATGGTAAAACAAATGATAGCAGAAGGTTAATGGGAAGGGAATTAAAATTGAGATTATGCTGATTAAAGCCAACTGTCATGTGGTCAGATGAAAGCAGAAAGAAATGAGGGACTGAAACGGAGACGCTCGAAGGAAGACGGGATTGAGCCGGGCAGCAACTGTTGAAGGAAAAAACACAGATCTGGCTATCATATGAACTGCTTCAAGAACAAACCAAAGATATATTAGCTAAATCTCTTTATTCGCATGTCTGAGTTATATGGAAGGTTTGAATGTTCACTTATCTAACCATCATGCTCTGTTTAGATTGATTTCACATCCTCATTGTTTGGAGTCCCAAATAATAAAAGCCTAAAACAAACTTTCAAGTCTGTGCCCATTAGCTAACGCAGCACAAAGTAAAATGGCTGTCCGTGTGATTATATGAACCAATTTGCTTTAATGCAGCCCTGTAACAAACCAGCTTTGTGTGGAAAAGTTTAACAGTACTTTTTTCTGTAAAAGTAGAAAACTAGCATAGTGAATTAGCACACTAATCAAACTGAAAACGCAGAACTCTCTAACTCCCTTTTTGTGTTTCTACTTTATATTGTATATGTTTATTTAATACATTTTTCTAAAAGCTTGCTCCAAAAGTTTGGTTTGCCCTCTTTTTGGTAAATTACTCATTATTTTACATACGTTTGGCCTGCTACACTCCTGACAGGCCATAAATCCTAGTTTAGTGTTCAGTAAAAAAAAAAAATCCTTTTCTTTCTATTACAGGGTGAATTAATGTTAATTTTACAGCGTCAGATTAATTTTATGGTGTCACAGTGACAATGGAAAGGCATAATCATTCAACTGCACACTACAGCAGAAGTAGATTTCACAGTTCCTGTGAACTTTGAACAGTTGAGCTCTAAAATGAAGTCATATTATTCCCAAAAATATAACCTACTATTTTGTATATGATTTCCTAATTTAGTTGTACATGTGTATGTTGACAGGAAGTAAACCTTGCATATGTTTAATGAAAAAGTGCTCAGTGTGGGATTGGTATTAAAGTCGACATGAAAAGGAAGTTGCGATAGACTTTTCATCCCTATTGTGACGTATGACCAAGCGAAACTCAACAAGAAAAAATGAAGGGTGGGATTTGATTTTGTCAATCAGGAATTGATTGGATGGTTGTGGTTCACTATTGGTGAGTGACAGGTTGCCCCGCCCTCACGCCAGTAAACACATCATCAGAGAAGATGTCACTGCAAGAGAAGGGACGTTTTCGGCAGATGAATTAAAATAAAAAATACAAACAATGTGCATGGATAAATCATTTATAATTAACTCTGCAATATTCCATTAAAAATGGGAATTGTCCATTTCGATTTCATGGTGACCAACATTAGCACGCCACCTTAAATATGTTGGTGTGATTGCTACTAAATTATAATTTAATGTACTGTAAGTAGGCCTTCTTGACCTTTTGTTCAAAACTGCACTCCAGAGAGATATAGGGATACAATAATACTGTAAGCTCATACAATGCACAATATTATTTTCTACCATGGTGTTTTAAATTTTCATCCTTGTGGCACATGTCATGTAAACCCTTTTTCATCTTGCTGCGTTGCACAGCCATTATTGGCATCATGTGAAAGCTTTTCATATTGCCAATTCTTCCTCAGTCAACAACTTTTCGATCGGCCCATTTGTTTTCATCTCAGTAACTGTTTGGTGTTCTGAAGTATACGTGTTGACAGCCACTGTAACTAGCTGCCACTCAGCAGTTTTTCTTTTGTTAGCAGCACCTGCGGTGAGACCAGGGGAAAGATTTCATCAAGAACATTTCTTCAAGGTCAGATTTTCAGATTCTCACTTTAGGACCATCTTAACTTACATTCTTTTCTGTTTCCCAGATCAGTCCTTGTGGTTACAGGAGCAGAATTACAGGCCAAAACTTTCCCCATTATCTCTAATAGCTGTCACCTTATTAAATATTACTGAATAGAGTAAACAACACAAAGACAACCATAGTCACATCTGCACTGTAGTGAACTAGCATGCTATACAATATAGGGTTCAATAGTGCAACTTTTTTTATAATAAATTATATTATCAGCATAACAATTTGATGATTTTAAAATGTTCCTAAAGAGTATTTTGTGCACTTTCACGAAAGCAAGGATATATGTTATTGTTCTTTTTTTAGAATTGAATTAAATATAACAAATTGTTATTCATGTTGCATAATACAATTTTGGTAACACTTTACAATAAGGTTTTATTTGTCATTACATTAGTTAACATTGGAAAACACTTCTAAAGCATTTATTATTCTTAGTTAATGTCAATTACGACATTTACAAATACATTCTTAAAATGAAAAGTTATATATGTTAACAGGAAAGCACTTACATGAACCAACAATAAACAGCTGTGTTTTTATAACTTACATTAACAAAGACTAAATACTGTAACAAATGTATTGCTAATTGATAATGTCAGTTAATATATTACATTAACCAAAGAGACCTTATTGTAAAGTGTCACCAACATTTCTTTGTTTAACATGTCTTAAAACCTTTTTTTGTCTGTTTTATTCCAGATTTTCATTGTCAGATTTTTGGACCCCACATTAAATAAAGAAACACTTTGTGTGTTCATAGTTTTTCCATGCTGGGAGTCTAAACACTGTGCAGTACTTACTTATGACGTCCATTATTCAACATGCAGTATATGACTGTCATGCTAGGCTGTTCATTTATTCTACTAATGGAAATCCAGCTCAGTTCCCTTAATTCAGTAGTCTAGACTTCACACTGCGTTTCTGCATTAGCCTTCTTAACACCGACATATTTACTGTACACGCACGCAAGATCATCATTTATTTAATCAGAAACCATTTTGCTTGCTTTAGAGGAAGTTTTACAATGATTAAAATTTATGAAGGAATTACATGCAGAAAAAGTGTACGTTATGTTCCTGTTCCGTTGTGTTTCGTTTCATGCATGAGACGCATATTTGATGTCATATTGTTCATGAGAGCATTTTTCAGATGTTCAGTGTGTATGGCAGCATTATCTTCTTGAAAATGAGGCCATTGTGAGTGAATAATGTTTGCAGCGGCGTGTGCATGTGAGCCAGGAAATCTATGAGGCCGTAAAGACATTGGAGGTTGAAGGTTTTCTTCAAGTGTGTATATTGTACAGTAGGATAAAAGATGACGCATCACAACATTTCACTGTCTCCCATTATTCAAGGGTCCAGGCTTTGCATGCTGACCTCGGATGAGTTTAGAAAAGCAGCTCTGCCATAAATTGTAGGTTTTTAAAGCCCAAAACACAGTTTTTGAGTTCAGGTCAGAGAGGCGCTGCTTCAATTCGTGGCAATTTTGAGGCTGTACTTTGGCGGCATTTAGCGACTGTCCTGTGAAATGTCCACTCGTCACTGTCATTGATCTCTGACTTGTGACCAAATCTTCTTTTATGATCTGTCTGAGGACTTACGCTGTCAGCGTCACCCCATAAACTGATAGAAATCAAATCTGATGATATCAGCACACTGCATCCCGCTTTGAACTCCTTCTCAGGTTTCCTAATATCTGGAGACCTTCAAGATCTTTTTATATGCTTTATCAACTACAGCATTAAGTCAATTATTATATTGTTATATAGGTTTCAGTTCTACATGTTCTTCGGAATCATGATTAACAATCCTTTTTTGTGTTTGTGTGTCCTTATACGCTACCATTGAAAAGTTTTGGATTGGTACATTCTTTGCGTTAAAATTTGAAATAAATATTTTATGCTCACCAAGGCTGCATTTATTTGATTTATTCAGTAAAATCAGTAATAATGTGAAATATTATTACAATTTGAAATAACTGTTTTCTGTTTATTAATATGAAATATGAGGCCAGAATTATTACAGAAAATGTCATTTATTCCTGTGATCAAAGCTGAATTTTCAGCATCATTACTCCAGTCTTCAGTGTCACATGATCCTTCAGAAATCATTTTAATATGATGATTTGCTGCTCAAGAAACATTTCTCTTAGTTGAGTTGTGCTTTAAAAAATTCTGGAAAGCTTGATATTTTTAAGGATTCTTTGATGAGTTCGAATGAATAGCATTTATTTAAAATAAATATCTTTTGTAACATAACAAATGTCTTTATTGTGATTCAATCTGTTTAATGTGTCATTGTGCATAAAAATATTAATTAAAACAAAATTGAATAAAAACCTTTTGAAAAATAGTGTATGTGCATAGGTTTACCCATGTTTTCATCAGTTTCATAAGAAGTATAAGTAATATGTTTTATGATGTCACATTGTGTAAAGCCAAAATCTCTGGTCTCAACATTTTTGGTAAAAAACAAAAAACAAAACAAACAAAAAAAACGATGGAGCCAGAGGTGCTAAAATGCTAACTCGTTTCCGGAGTTGTCCTACAAAAATACCTCATCCCTGCAGCACATATTCGTAATTGCTCAAAATCAGTTCTGATTGTGATTTGCACAGGGCAGTTTGCAAAAAGGTGAGCATATAAAATAAACACAAGCTCAAATAGGGGTGGTTTTGCAGATGCATTCATTATTCTACATGTAATCACTAAATTGAGACTCACATTCACATGCTAATTAGTCCTTCATGATGCTACATAATCTTATTTTCCCTGAGTCAGCATCATGGACAGCTACGGGCAACGGTTTGGCTGGATGTTTGATGTAAGTGAACAAGATGCATGGTTTTGCAATGAAACACAGCATGCTGAATTGGTGCAACTTAATAGTATTGAATATTATGTTTAGCACCATTCATTATTGATGCTGTGAAGTGCTCTGCGAGAAGCTTGAAAGAATTTACCATGAGCATACTGTAAAACAGCAGTGTTTCTAAGCAAATAGCTTTTTTATGAACCTCTGAGCTTGTATCAGTCTTTTGATCTTGTACTGTTTTACGCCATGGACAGAACACAATCAGAACAAACCAAATCAAAAACTAAAACAATGAGAAAATGTGGAGTGCGTACCTCTGTATGAGGCAGCTGGCTTCTTATTTTGCTGTGATGCATCTGATAAATCAAAACCCAATCAGTCTACACACTCTTCTGTGTTTCTGAGAGCTTCACCTCCTGGTCACAGATATCTGTTGTTTTCTATGAAGTTTTATGGAAAGATATACTCTCCTAAAGTTGAAGGAGGATCAGGATCAAATTCAGGTATAATACTGTGTTATGAAATGCTGCACATAGACATGTCATGTTTGGTTTAAATGGTTTAGAACTACAGGTTGCATATTTATTTCCTATCTATTTTTTAATTTTTAATTTTAATTTTTATTTATTTTTTTTTATTTATTTTTTTTGGCAGGTATAGAAACAGTATTTTTTTTTCTTACACAAATACTTTGTGCATTAGCTAGATAATAACAAGCATATTCTTGTGGAACAGGGCTGGTTTCAGAAGGTCCTGGGTCCAGGGTTATAAAAACAGGAGCAGTCCTCTGGAGAGCTGTGCTAAAGAGAGTCCTCTCCAGTACTCTACACATGACATTTAAGAGATTCACTGAAAGGTTAGGCTTACACACAGATACACACACACACACCACACCACACACACACACACACACACACCACACCACATACACACACACAAACACACACACACACACACACACACACACACACACACACACACACACCACACCACATACACACACACAAACACACACACACACACACACACACACACACACACACACACACACACACACACACACACACACACACACCACACCACATACACACACACACACACACACACACACACACACACACACACACACACACACACACACACACACACACCTTTATGTGTGTGGGTCCCCGATCATCTATTGTGAATGCATCTATAAAATAAGTAATGTTTGCATATGCCACTTTTCAGACCCTCTACTTTCTATTTTCTATGTTAAGATTCAAGATCTAAACATTGCTTGATAAACAATAGTTTACATGAATTAGCATATTCATATGGTTATGATGGTGTTCTCTGATTAGGGACTAATAGCATTCCAGTTTGCAGCTGTACAGTGTGTATTTTCAATCTATTGTCTTTAAATTTTCTATTTAAAATTTTAAATCTTTTTTTTTTTTCTATTCCAATACAAATAAATAAATGAGTGTAAAATGAAATGAATTAAAATTTAATTTAAAATAGAATAATCCTATAATACAATATTTTCTTTCTTCAAACAGTTTTAATCTCCCATTAAAAAAACATGTAATAGATTGGAGCATTTACCTTATAAATTCCTCTCAAGTTGTGCCAAAAAAAAAAAAAAAAAAAATTTTTTTTAAATTTGATAAAAATGCTATTGTTATATTTTTTGTCTATATCATCTCAGTGAGCTTTTGTGAGGTTTCACGTATGCGCAGGAAGGTGAATTGAGCGTTTTCAGGCGTTTTTCAAATGTTTCTCATCCACACTGAAACGTCGGAAACGCCTGAAAACGCTAGTGTGGACGGAGAGCGTTTTTAAACACCGTTTTCAAATGTATCCGGATGAACGTAGATGTAACCTTACTCTGAGGCCGAGACAAGACCAAGACCTTCAAAAAATGGTCTCGAGACCAAGACCTTTCTCGAGTACTACAACACTAATATTCTGGTCTTGTAGGCCTATGAAATGTTTTCACTCATTATTGCATCCTTCAGGTGAAAATCACGTGCTTATAAACAATAACCCAAACAGTGTAGGACGAGATGTGTGCCAAAGTTGAGAACAAACCCCGAATCCTGTAGGAGCACCCATAATAGTGATGCTCACCTTAGCATGAGCCAATTAAAACAGAAAGTAATAATTGCTCACTTTCTTTGTGCCTTAGTCATTAATAAAGTTGAAAGCATGTAGAATAGGAGAGCTCATCTGTACCTGATTTCTTTTGCTAATATTGCTGAGACTTTTGTGTAGGTGTCAGAGCTCATTGTTTTGATCATTAAACAGTGGCTCTTTGTATTCATCAGATGAAGTCATCTTTCTGTGTTGTTGCAGCACATGTTTGCTTGTGTTGTGTTGGTGGCTCTTGTCATTGAGTCTAGACTCTGTTGCATCACATAATATTCTTTCAACACTAAATATGGTCAAAAACGTTCCCCAGAGACTAATTAAAGATGTCGCAACATATGACTTTCAATATGGTTCTGTTTAAGAACATCCCTCCAACCGTTCGCTGCTCTTCTGCAGTAACGTCTCTACTCTGAGTCATGCTCATCTCCGTATGTTTGGAATTGATTCATGTTCATAGATCATTTGAAATATTCAACGCTGCAATCTATTCAACATCTAGAACCGACGGCAATGACATAAATAGCTTTTGGTTTAAACACTCAGGTCGTTCATATATTTTTTGGACCTTTGGATATTTGGCAACTAGGCAAAATCTTATGTATGTATGAATGATAATGTGATAATTATTATAAATATATGTGATAATGCCATGGTACTTCCATCTGAAAAATTTAAATGGTATTTCTAAAACTATTGCACTAATATACTCTTTAAAAAGTACCATGCTGCTACCACAGTATTTTGGAAATTTTTTGGACATTATTTAAAAAAAAATTTTTTATTATGTTTACCATAATAATACCATGGTTTTTTTGGACATGTAGCGTGCTACAGTGTTTTTGGCATGTTGCATGTTTATACCACAGTTTTTTGGACATGTAGAATGGTACTACCAAGGAATTTTGAGCATGTACAGTGGTAATACCATGTTTTTTAGACATGTACCATGGTACAAACTTGCCATTTTGAATATGTACAGTGGTAATACCTTGTTTTTTGGACATGTACCATGGTACAAACTTGGTATTTTGGACATACGATGGTAGTTCTCAGAAGTATCATGTAAATACAATGGCAAATTATTTTCGGTACCATGGTATATTTCAGAGTATCATAGTATTGCGGTCTTACCATCATTTTTAGTGATGCCATGTGATTTCAGAACTCGAAATATGTTATCACATGCAAAGGTTTTCCACTGGTCTATTATTAATCAACAGGGCTCCCTGCTAGTGTCATTCCCCCCCCCTCTCATCATATTTAAAGCTTCTCACGTCTGATATCTCATTTCCACTCAAGCGCTGGTCTGTGTTCCCGGACGTGATAAAAGAAATTTCAACGTAGTGCGATTCCATGCTCTGCCGTGTTTGCTTTCATGTTCTCCAGTGAATAATACCATTTCCAATTCATTAAGCTGCACTTTTGTTTTAGAGGGTTTGCAAATTAAACAGGAAGGTGTTTTTCCTCTGCTTCTCCTTCCCTGAGTTTGTTTCTCGCTCTCCTTCGCAAGGACTCGATGGCTGCGTGACTTTAGCTCTGACTCACTAATACAGAAACTCCCTGAGAGACCGGAGCCAGACGTTACTCACCATCAGTCTGAGTCTGTGATCGTACCTGCATTAATGCAAATCAACTCAATCTGGCCAATGATTGCAAATACACTTTTATATGTTTAAATGTCTGCAAACAGATAAACATATCAATTTACTTATGTATTTTCAGCCAATGTGTAAATTTACTATCAACGTTATTTGGTTATATTGTATTTCAATAGTCCACTTTAGACTTTCTACTAACTATGAGTAACCTTGCAACTACATGTTAGATTAGGGTTATGAATATGGTTAGAGCTATAGAATAAGTTGACATGTACTTGCAAAGTCTGTTGGGGAGCATCAAAATAAAGTGTTAGCAGATATTAAGCAGACAGTCCTGGAAGTAAATACAGCCGCAGTCTTTTTGTAGTTCATCTACAAAGGTGCAATCTGCAATTATGCAATAAATTCAGTATTGAATGAGCACTAATATTATTTGCACTTAAATGACAAATTGCTTGTTATTTTCCTCATTTGTAAGTTTGTTTAAAAGCATATGCTAAATTGATGGAAGTAAATATAGTCATTTTTTACACTCAAATTACGGTTCAAATGTAACCAGTCATCTATGAAGTGCTTTCTCTTTTAGCATGTTGCTTTAAAATAGCAGAAGTTGGTTGTTCTTGCTCTCGGAGAGATAATGCAGTATGAGGTCGAGGGTTTGTATGAAGAGGAGCTCTCAGCCCCGTCACATAAAGAAACCCGTCCTGTCCTCAGGCTGTTAATGGACTGACTTGCTGACCTGCGTTTGGCTAAAGAGCCTGATAGTGTGGGTATTTTTGTCAGGTGATATCTCTTATCTGTGTTTAGCGATATCTTGTTAAAAGTTGCTTAAGAGGGACATCACATATCATGTTCAAATGGCCTGCTAATGGGGGCGGTAAATGCAAAGACGAGGATCTCTTGGAGTTGGTAATGCATAATCCAAATACATTAAAGACAACAGAGGTTAAATCCCTATACTGCATGCTTATCTATATATGATTATCTGCATCAAAGTGAGATATATATATATAACAAAGTATATACAGGTGCTGGTCATAAAATTAGAATATCATCAAAAAGTTGATTTATTTCAGTAATTCCATTAAAAAAGTGAAACTTGTATATTATATAGACTCAGTGAGATATCTCAAGCCTTTATTTGTTATAATTTTGATGATTATGGCTTACAGCTTATGAAAACCACAAAATCAAAATCTCAGAAAATTAGAATATTACATGAAATCACACAGTAATTACACAGTGATACCATGGTCATTGAACCAGGTTTTGGTTATTTTGGCAGTGTGGGCAGGTGCAAATCCTGCTGGAAAATGAAGGAAGCATGAAGTGCTCTGAAAATGTCCTGGTAGACGGCTGCGTTGACTCTGGATTTAATAAAGCACAGTGGACCAAAGTCCTCTTTTCTGATGAGAGCAAATTTTGCATCTCATTTGGAAACCAAGGTCCCAGAGTCTGGAGGAAGAATGGAGAGGCACACAATCCAAGATGCTTGAAGTCCAGTGTGAAGTTTCCACAGTCTGTGTTGGTTTGGGGAGCCATGTCATCGGCTGGTGTTGGTCCACTGTGCTGTCCACTCAACGCAGCCGTCTACCAGGACATGTCCAGAGCACTTCATGCTTCCTTCAGCAGACAAGCTTTATGGAGATGCTGACTTCATTTTCCAGCAGGATTTGTACCTGCCCACACTGCCAAAAGAACCAAAACCTGGTTCAATGACCATGGGATTACTGTGTAATTACTGTGTGATTTCATGTAATATTCTAATTTTCTGAGATTTTGATTTTGTGGTTTTCACAAGCTGTAAGCCATAATCATCAAAATTATAACAAATAAAGGCTTGAGATATCTCACTTTGCATGTAATGAGTCTATATAATATACAAGTTTCACTTTTTTAACGGAATTACTGAAATAAATCAACTTTTTGATGATATTCTAATTTTATGACCAGCACCTGTATATATATAATGTGTTAATGTTGTTTTAATGAAAAGTCTTTATAATGACTGAAAATACACCTCTTCTGTGAGCTCTTAATTTATAACCATAAATACAGGAGTCATACTTAATATGAAGAATCTTCATGTCTTAATGTACTAGATAAATGAATATACTAGAAAAGATATTTTGCAGTGTTTCGTCAGCAGAACAATCCAAAAACACATTAAATAACAGTATAACTGACTGAAGAGATGTGAGATCTGCTGTGAATGCGTCAAAGTAGTTGGAGCAACTTTTCTATATTTACTGATATGACGAGACGCACGGAAATATTGCGCAAAAAGCAACCTGCTCAGTCTAAAATATATACACTTATAACAGGCTTACTATAGTGAATCAGGGTAAGACTAAAACACATTTTGGAAGAAGAACTGATGTATTGACATTCTGTAAATGTTGTTAACAGTAACAGTTAAAAGTAACAGTGCACCTTTAAAAACAAAGTTACGGCGTTTACTGTCAATCCATCGCTTAGTGACTGTCTTTAGTTCTTTACTTAATGTGCATCCTGCTCATTATATTGCCATTTTTTAAGTTATAAATAATACCGTTTAAGTGTCCAGAGCATATTTCTGTTCTGTATGATTAATTGCTTGTGCTTTTCCTCATGTGGATAAAAGTGTCTGCTAAATGACTTCATGTAATGAAAATGCTTAACGAAAGATGATGTTTGATTAGGCAAAATTGTGCGAGTGTTTTGTTGAGGTGGAATGAGCGAGACAGTTAAATAATAATCCTAAACTAACACAATTTGCTTTGAGGAAAAACACCAAACTAACAAAATAGCAGAACAACACGAGAATGAAGTATAACACTATATAACATTCTAGGTTGTCCTGGCCGCTCCAGTTCTGTCCCATGAGGTCGGTTTCTCCTCAGCAGAACACAGTGGCCCGTCTTAATGTGCATGTCAGCCACGGAACGCTTTAATACTTGTGTTTTCAGAGGGGCTTGTCAAAGCTAACCAGAGCTCTGGAGTCTTGTTAGAAACCCAATTCCTCTTCAATTTAGGGCCTCGGCTCACCAGGGCCCACCTAAGCAGACTCTGTTAGACGCATTTGTTGGTGAAATTGAGCTGCACGGGTGATTGCAGAGGGGCATTTAGAGGCAGCGAGGGAATGAGTCAAGGTGTTTGAGATGCAAGTCAGGTCCGTGAAAGACTCGCAGGAGTAAATCTCTGTTTAATAAAGTTCTGAGAATAAACCTTAGAAACCTGCGACCAGTTCTCATGCTTGAGAGAGAGATGTCTCGTTCACTTCATATGCATGCATCGTGTTTTGGCAAGATGAAAAGATTTGATGTAGAGTATTTTAAGACGGTCCATTCCCGTGTTCACCTTCAGCCTGTTGCAGATCTGCCCGTCTAGCATTATGTCAGTAAAACAAACACGTTCTCTTCGTCTGCCAACAAAAATTGGAGAATGAAATTAATATATGACACATGAGTTCTTCCATGAACTGTGGAACTGTTTAACATACTGTTGCATAATTTGCAACCGATAATGCACATTTATTGTTAAAGGGGTCATGACATTATTATTATTTATTTTTTTATATGTTCCTTGAGTTTCACTTATAATGTTAACTAATTACCCTCAGCATTTTGTTCATTAAGTAGCATTGGGCAGTTTTGATTTCTATGCTATTTAATGTTGATGATCGCATTATTTTACGCTTACGATATCACTGGTTTCTGCTTCTTTTTCGCCTGTGTTTTGATCCAGAGATTCTGTACTCTTTCAGAAGATCATGAATAGCAGGGAAATGACAAAAAATTCTGTCAATGGCAGAGAAAGAGTTAAAAAAAAGTTTTTTGCACAAAAAACAACAACAAACAAACATATTATGTGGAAAAACAATCATTTTCAACCTTCATTCTGACGGGGCGGCTCCTTTAAGGCTCACTAAACGGCCACTGTTATGATTGGCTAACATCACCGCATAGGAAACAGTATCAATGCCCACTCGCCATTGCACGTGTTTTGAAAACATCATTTACAGACAAAGCATTATGAAATCATTACTTCTGATGTTTGTGTTGCAGCTGCTGTCAGATTTAATACAGTCGGCTAATTCGTCTTTCAACAAGTTTCTTTGCGAACTCTTCATTACACTGTGCCTCATTTACAAAACAAACTGTCACAAACAAACATATAATCCTTCAATGCAATCCAGGACAGATTTTTAATAAATCATCCACTTGTTTCTGACACTGGGATCCTTTTGAAGTCTGCACAGAGACGTAAATGAGCTGTTTAAACTGGACGCGTCAAAGCAAATGTTCTTTCACTCTTCCATTCGTCTCGTTCACTAGATACAGTATACAGATGCGCGTTCAGTGGCTGACATACTCCACGGCCTTGAGTCTGCCAGAAACTGAACGTGCGTCTGTATACTGTATCCAGTGTAGACAGCGTCAGTGATTATAATGGCTTCTATTTGCTTTTGAAGCGACGCTCACATCCAGTGTAGACAAATGTCAGCCATTAAGCGACTGAACGCCAGTGGGCGGAACCTATGGTGCGATGATGTAAAACTATTTGTGTATTAATTTGTGTGAAACTTGACATCAACTGCATTAATATTGATATGTGTTTGTAGCGTGAGCATGTTGTGATGTATTTTCTCTTTCTATTAAGACAAGACACGGCAGGCAAAAACAAAAAAATCATCAATTTTGAGAGTTTTGGATATTTGTCTTCAATAACATGTCTTCTTTCAGACTTGTGGTGAAAAAAAGTCCGAAATACACATTTAGGTCTTTATTTTACTACACTTTGTCTGTTTGCGTCTGTAGATTTCTCATAAATTCAACAAAAGTTGGCGTTCATAATCAACATGCTGTCATCGCATGCTCCGCTGGAAAGCTCTCTCTCTCTCCTGTACAATCCTGTCGGATCCAAATATTGTCATTTCCTTTTTATCAGCAACCAATCGTGAAAGTAAAAGGGCTGAATGTGCAATCTCATTGGCTGATGATAAATCTTTAAAGCCCGTTTTCTCAAAATGACTTTTCTCTCATACTCCAAGTCCGAAATCTCCACTTCAGTAGCACCTATATACACCAAACTTTCCAGTCTTGTAACTAGTTATATTATGAAGACATTTACTGAGGGATTTGTAAATATATTATTCCTAGCCTGATTTATATAACATTTTATTCCAAAAAACATGTCGAAAATCGTTTTTTTAAGGCTATTGATAGTATATTCTGATTTACAGGATAACAAAAGTAGATATCCATAAATCCCTCTGTAATTTTTTCCCTATCTAATATGTGAACACAATGAAAAAATTATTTTTAACCTGGCTTTATCCAATACTCAGATTTTGTTTTTTAAAATATATGCAAATTAGTGCATATTTAATTAGATATTGCTTCATTTGCATATTTAAACTTTAAATTACAGAAAACTTGTAATACATTTTGTTCTCATCTTAATGTAGGTAATCAACTGGGAAAGTTGCATGGTGATATCTGCTATAGTTAAAATTTTTACCCTATTCACCTGTATTGTCTCGCCTTAAATGAAACTGTTTAAAGCATCACGGCCTTGCAGAGAATGAAGAAAGAAAACATGCATCATGAGGTAGGAGACCTTACATATACAGCTATTATGAGAGAATCTACACTTTGAGGGACTTAAGGACGTCATATCACTTAAATCGAGAAAGACTGAGTTGACATTTAGGTATCCCCTCAAATAAAGGAATATAAATGATGTTATTTTTGCTGTTTCTCAGTGTGTAAGTGAGAAAGAGTTTTTATAGCCACATTTTAAAGCTGAAGTGGGTGATTTCTGCTCCACTAATGGCACACAACTGGAATAAAAAAAAAAAAAAAAAACATTTACAGTATAGTAGACGTTTCACTAGAACTCTATTTATTAATTTATTTATTTATTTTTGAAGAGCTCTTAAAACTAAAATTTTACTTGTTCTTGTGTGAGTCAATGTTGCAATGACTTACTTTTAGGCGAGTTTTTTAGATTGCATTTAAGGCTGAGGTGTAGAGTTCAATAATAAGTTTGACTTTATTTTAAGTGGCTTTAAGTACTTTGTATTTACATCGAAAAGTAAGTACAATGTACTTAATGTGTTCATGCTGTATTGTAAAACGCTTTTGCTGATATTGAGGTGTGATACGGGTAAGGTTAGGACAGGTGTGGTGGTATGGGAAGGTTTAAGGGTGGGTTAAGGTGTCAGGGAAGGGTCAACAGTGTAATTACAAATGTAATTACATAAATTAATTACAGCTGTAATTACATGCAGGTATTTTTAAAATATAAGTACAATGTAAAAACATGTATGTACACAATAAGTCCATTGTATCAAATTATTACTTTCAGTGTTAGTCCATAGTAGTTAAAGCCACTTAATATAAAGTGGGACCGACCGTTTGGTTAATTTCTTCTTCTTTTTATTTTTTTTTTTTATTATTTTTTTACAATAATCTAAGTTTGATCTTTTATCTATCATTTTCATGGTTTATAATTACTGAAAATACATTTCTGACCATTTCAATTGATCTAACTTTGCACATTTTTAACATTGCATAACAACAATAATACAGTTATTATTATTATTTAGCTTTTTTTTTGTTTTGTAGTCTAATGATCGTGTAGTTAAAAATTTAAACAAAATAATAAAAAATTGGTTTTGCATATTGGTAATATCAGTTGACATCTACAGTATAGGACTAAAAAGTGTGGCGATCTGAGTACCAATCAGCAACAATAGCACTAATCAATAAGCAGATTTGTCTAGGTGATGGACATTCTTGGTTCATAAGAAAGCAGTCCAACCTCAAACTTACTTTATTATCTGACCCAGAACAGTCATCTCTGCGACATTCGCATTAAAGGGGCTATATTAAGAATTCAGAAACCCTTGTTATTAGCGACACCGGTGGCCGTTAAGTGAGGGGAATTCTCCAATATACTCACGGCGAAGTTCTTTTTTCATTCTTTGCTTAGAAGTAAAAAGAAGTAGGAAAATGATTTACAGTAATATACTGCCAATGAACATCCTGACACCGTCCACGCTGCTGTGAGTGACGTTTAGATGAATATGTAAATATGAGCTGCGCACTCTTTCCTCTCAATAACAAAAATAAACACAGAACAAAAATGACAGTGGTGAGAAAGCAGCAGTTAAGAAAGCATCTGATCATGGCGATGTGGATATGTTTGCACAAGCCCTGCAATTCACCAGCATCATGTGACAGATGAGGTAGTGAAAGGTAATTAAATTACAGATTAACATTGTTATTGTTAACTAATTAACATTAGTGGATTCCATCTCTAAGCTGACGTTAGCCATTGTTGCAGACTCTTGGGAGCGCGTGTAAACTTAACATCCAAATTTTCCTATCAAAAGCGTTTCTTCAAAAACGAGTCCTTAACATAAAAATCAATTTTTCAGACAACCTAGAAAGTTGGAGAAAGTCTCGTTTTTTAAAGTTATGTTATAAACTCTCTCTTCACACATCTCTTCACAATATCAAAGACTTTAAAGTCCCTTTAAAGAATCAAAACATTTGAGTCTTGTTTTTCCAATATCTGACATGGTGTCCCAGGTAACTGGATTAGTGTGTAAATGAACTAATTAGTCATTAGCTGGTTAGCATGTGACAGTTCAGTATTGTCTGGGGGCAGGAGGAGCTTTCATCCGAGCGTTTGATTATAAAGAGATGTGAGCGCTTAAATCATGTGTAGCAGAGTTCAGCTGGTTGGTTTCTGAGCGCTCTTTAATAACCATCTCTGAAATGCTGTGGCCACTGAGGCGTCTCCACTCATTCTTTCCCCTCCGTTCGAATGCAGCGTTGATGCAGCATAGCGACCAGCAATTAAAGTCCTCGATTGGAACTCAGTCAAGTGTAACCCGACAAGCGCCGCATGTTTTCTTGCTTCTTTTTTAGTGACAGGACATCATGTTTCCATGTCCTGTCATGTCGTGCTTTCTCAAGCTCTAAGAATGATGATGGTGTCTAAGGATAAACTTAAAAATGTGATCAAGTGTCATTGAGTTTGTAGTCTCACTCCGGGAGTGGAGGATGAGCGTGTGTAGGAGGGGAAGGATGAGTAAATATAGACGTACTGACAGACAGAGAGAGAATCAGGGGACAAATGAGAGTCCATAGAAGGAGATGAGGTGGATGTGAAAAAAAAAATTTTGAGAGAGAGAGAGAGAATAATACAATAGAATGAAATGCAATAAAAACCGAATCCCAAAAGGAAATGGCCCTTTCATTCCTCATGAGACTAATAAGAACCTTTCACCCAAAAAATTAAAATCCTGTCATCATTTACTGACCCTCATCTTCCTAAATCATATGATTTTCTTCCATGGAAGATAGAGAAATGTTGAAGACCAAAAACATAGTCCATATGATTTGTGCAGCTCACCATATTCCTGGATCAACATTCCCATCCAACAATTTAACCCTATCCCTACCTAAACCTAAATCTAAACCCTAACCATAACCATAACTTATCCCTAAAATGATAGGTGAATAACACTGATGTAGAAGCACCTAACCCGGTCGTAAACATAAACTTGACATAAACTGTAAACTTGTCCCTCAAATTTGATTGGTTTATTGAGATGTTGATCCAGGAACATGTTCTATTTGGTAAAATCATGTTCACTGATTTGTGCCCTATATTAGTGTATGATATATGCATGAGTATGTGTAAGTCAAATTTTATTTAAATGAATAAAATGTTATATTTAGTTGATCTCTGATGATTCTCCTTAAGTTCTATTTAATACATAATAACAGGGAAAAATAAGATAGAATAAATGAGAGAACAGAGTTGTACAATAAATGTGAATAGCAGCGCATTAGATCTTGGAAGTATTCAGTGAGAAATGTTTTCATATTCCTACATAGTAGATAAATGAATCATGCAATGATCATATTTGAGAGGCAAGGACCAAAAAAAGATCCTTTCACAAAAAAATATGTCTGCTATGTGTGCTTTTACTAAATACTTTTCGATTTTCAGTAATGGCTTCCTTGTGCGAGTGGTGTAAACTGGAATCTTCGTTCAGGGTCGTCAGTGTTAATGACCCCTGTGGCGCGTGTAAACGAGCACTTGATTAACAGATGCGGCGTGAGGTTTGTAACAGATTCTTCAGGCCTTGTGTTTCGCCTATATCGCTGAATAATAATCTGAGCGTTTATGACAAAGTTTTTAGAAAGGGAGGTTTAGGAACGCAACCACACACAATGCAGATCTTTCATGGTTATTTATTTATACATCTTGGAGTCATATTTCAAATATATTTTTCCTCTAAAATAGTTCATTACATGACAGAGAATATACAACATCCAGCACTACAAGTTGCTCTCTCACTTGTGCACCGGTATATCTAAAAACAAACAAATATACATACAAACGAAAAGAAAAAAAAGAAACTCTCTCTCTGGTATCAAGGTCAATACCTTTCGCAAACTTTGCATACGACAGCACAGCTGATCAGAGCTGCGCCACACACTAATGATCAATTCAACACCGACAGACATTCTTTAGCAGTCATGTGATTGGTTTTGTGAGTGTGCGTTGGTGACTTTCACAGACTGACCTTCAGGTTTGGTCTTGGGATTCTCTTGTTATATATTTTATTAAATGTATGGAGTGAATCAACAACAAAAAAAAAAATTCCAGAACATATCCGGATCAAATTTCAAAATTCATTTTTTTTAGCATTGCAAAATTATGGGGGGAAAAAATAATTAAAAAGTGTTTTATTGTACAATACTGTCATTATGTTGCATTGCCATCAATGCTTTGTTATGCAAAGGTGCTGTATTACAGAAGTGACAATCAATTATCATGAGAATTATGAAAAATACATGAAAATAAAAGTAATTGTCATGAAATTGTCAAAAATAATCTAAAAGGCTTAATTTTCTGCACAGTATGCGAATGTATTTAGGGATGAAATATGACCTGGATATGTCTTTGTGAGATTCACCCATATCTACCAACAGATAAAGTATAACAGTAATCATAGAGGCTAGAAGGGCATGTGGCAGTAAGATCCATAACTAACTGTCACCTATACTGACGTCCTCCAGGTGGAACAGTAAATGGCCTTTCTTAAGGCACATTCTACTGACGTCTATCTCTAATGCTACATTTGTTGTTATGCTTCATTCTCTGATCATACTTGAGTCATGCATTTGGACATAATCAGGAGACAGTGGTGGATGAACACGCAAGTGAGTGACAAAAACAAAAGGTGAGTCAAACGTCACAATTTGATTTCCCATTGGTAGCATGACAGTCAATAATAATCTGACTTCTCATTGACCCCTGATCTTTCGACTAAACACTAATGCCACATTAAATATTTTGCAACAAGATGTGCTCACCCTTAACAATTCTCTTTTACAGCTTTCTGATAGTGGCTACATTCACATGCCAACACAATAACAGAATACAAATGTCAGTCCTGTATGAAAAATGCTTGAAAACTGGGGCATTGTACTATCATAGAATGAAACTGGCTGGTAAGTGTTTGGGATGAAATTCTTTTTGATGAACATTTTTTGAGGATGAACTTTAGGAGTGTTCTAAAATGTCAACAGTTTAGAATAAAAATGTAAAAATTAGGATTCAAATATGTTCTCTTGCATTCCGTCACTATAGTTACAGGCACAAGAATGTAGACTGCATGGAATTCCCAGCCATCATTCAAAAATGTCTACACGATCCTGCCTCTTCTGTGTTCATTTCTCATATTTTAATGCTAATATTATTAAGCAAAGCACTTCCATCTGCACTTAACACATTATGCCATATTTAAACCCATTCCACTGAATTCTGCACATTTACAATGCAAAAAAGGCCTGCCAGCAAGATTTCACATTCTAATCAGATTCACATTGACATTCACTTGCTCATCGTAAGGGGTGATGGTTCACTTCCTGTGTTGAGCTTTATTTGAGCTTATAACAAGTGCATGATAAAACTTCTACCATCATCATATATTGCACAGTATTTAGATCCTGCCTTTTGCCTCTAATCATTGATGTAAATATAGACTTGTTTGCAAGATCAATTTGAACAAACACTCTAAAGGTCTGAATACAAAAAAAAAAAAAAAAATGGGTGATGGCTTCTGGAGAATATTGGGATGTCACCAAACACACATCGGAACATCAAAAAGCAACAAAAGGAAACACATGGAACATGGAACAAGGTACAATGCACAATATCCTGCAACATAAAATTACATAACCCTCCATTTATTGTTTCACTCTCATTTTGCTTTAAATCTAATCGGTTGCGTCCTGTAAGAGGTCCTACTAAACTTAGCATGGATTATAAACAATATCTGATTATACATGACATGAAGGCATTGTGCAAGAGTTTAGAGCGATTACGGTAACATACACGAGGAACAGTATTACAGCCGCGGGAGTGTCTTTAACTGTAGGTGAACCTGGACTGGGGTTAAATTATTCCAGGCCCTGTCCCTGTTACCTATGGATTTACCTGAGGAGCGAGTCTATGATAATCTCTTCAACAGCGACAGACAAATGCCACATTAGGATAAATATGAACTGGTTAAATATGAGCGTTTGCGGATAATACAAGCCGGGAAATCATTTTGCACATTTTATGTTTGTAAACAGACTTACCTTAAAGCTCCACTGTGGATGGAACTACGAGTATGAGTGATACTAGAGCAAAGCAATTGAAATATATACTGTATATACGATCGCACCATAACATCTAAGCGTACGCAAATCTGATCAAGGACACTCAAACAGAGGCACAAATGGTTCCTTCTTTTCGTCATATGCTCTCATGCCCTTCCCTTGCAACGATGATAGATGTGATGAGGCTAAGCAGAGTACTTGAACTTTCAGAAAGGACTGAACACGCACACAGTCCTGGTAGTTTGCTCACACTCTTTGCTTGAACGTCTAACATCACATATTGCTACTTAACTGTAACCATGTGCTTAAATGTTATCTTACGTGATGTGGCTTGTTTTAAAAAGAGTTCCAGGGAGGGTTGCCTACATTTCAAAACTTTTGAAGGTAAAATCCTCCATAACAACATATTGCATCTGAATCTTAAACCATTGGCATCTGTGACTTATGCTGCATTCCATTCGAAGTCAGACATGGGATATTCCTACTTGATATCTCTGACTTCTAAGCATACAATTGTTCCATTACCTAAAGTTTGGAAGATGATGTATAAGAAAACATAATGGCAATGCTACCGTTTGCTGTACTCTTGATTGTCAACAGAGAAGTCGTCTAGTAACCAAATTGGAAGATAAATGATGCTACACAGTGGTAGCATTTGTTCTGCAGGTTTATGATATCATCAAAGAGGATCATGTAAATGCAGATGTTTGCAAAACATGTTTATCATCATTTAATGTAGGAACTTTGACCTACTGATGTATTTTATTTGCTTAAAAGTGAATGTTTATCATTAAAGCCGGGCTCAGACTACAGGAGTTTCCGTTCCCCTCCTGACATTCTGAGAAAAAAAATCACGTCCAGGGCATCGGCCTGTTCTGTCTGATCAAATCTTAAACCCCGATCTGCTAGCGGACACACCGGGGCCGCCCAGACAATATCAAACATGTTTGATATTTAGGATTTTAAATATGGATAACTATGATTACGTCAGTACTTCCACAATAGCCAACGAGAGACAAGTCTACAAAGAGATGGAAGTGACAGAACTTTTAAAATGGTGACCACAAAACAACAAGCAGCTGTACGGCTCCGGTGGACAAAGGAGATGGAGGGACGGCTGGTCGAAATGTGGCAACAACAAGACTTCCTTTATAATATCTCCTCATATAATGTCTATAACAAGTTGCCGTAACATAGTATACATTTTGTTTCCATCCGTGAGATCACATGAGGTGCTAAGTCTGGCATGATAATCTTAAGAATATCTTGAAGTCTGATGTGCCACCGTTTTCATATCTTGTGGTGTGTGCAGGTTTGAGATTTGAAAGAAGAAAATCTGTGAAGATTCTCCTTATGTGCGTGATGCAACCAGATTTCACGATCTTTTTAAAAAGATTTAAAAAACTCCTGTAGTCCCGGCTTAACTATGTGCATCTCACTGGATGCCACCCTCTTGCCAAACTTTGTGGATTTCAACAAGATATCAAGTTCAAGCAACTTCAAGTGGCAATCTATTGCAATATTCCAAGTAGGAAGCTGGAAAGTCCAACTTTTCAATGTAAATGGAATGCAGCATTACTATAGGATGCTTCAACAATGAACATTGCGTGTCTTTTAGGACAACTTTTCATATCAACACTGTTTGCTGCCATCTCAAAACTTCCAAAATAAAATAGTTTGTCAATGGCAACCCTTGTAGAGCTAGCACGTACATGCGATTTCTCTCTAACGCTATGCAAAATGAAATTCTTGAACATCAAAGCCAAGAGTGCAGTTTGTCTGTCCAGAGGTGTTCATCTGTTGGAGTCCATGTGCCCATATCCATGAAGAGGAGAACGTTCATTGCAGTCAGAGGTACGGTCCTATTGCTGAAGGAGAACGACCGACCCAGTGAGCCAACACTTTCCCGGCAGTTTGATTGAAGCGAAAGTGATCGTTCTCAGCAGTTTGTCCAGATGCTTTATGAATCTTGTAAATTGAGGGTGAGGTAACTGATGCTCCTCTGGTCCAAAGTTCACATTGTGTCGTTTTCAGAACCAAATTATACCCCATAACAAACTGAACGGCAATGCAGCAGTGGCACACAGTAAAGAAAGCCAAAGGACAAGAAGTGTACAGCAAACCCAGACTGACGGAATACCACGTAAAGGAACCAAAAAAAGATATAAATTTGTGCTTCTTTAGATTCACATTGTCATAGTCATAGAAGTTTCAATCGGAGTCTGTTTGTCTTTTCCGTAGCTCAACACTTTCCAATACATCATATACACGTGCATGTACAGGTCCATTCAGGTCATCAGTAACTTCGTGACCACTCGTTTCGCTTATTCATTCCTGCTCACATGATTCCTTGCAATCTTAACGTCTTAAGGAAATTGCATCTCCATGCACTTGAGTCTGTGGAAAAAAGTAGTTCATTTGGGGAAAGGACATCCTTGTCACTCTTTCAGCCATCTGTTCATCCTGTAAGCCCTCCGTCATCTTTGGTAACAGTTGACACTTTGGTGTGTCAGATACATACACAAGGGGGAAAAGGGGCGGTTGAGGTGAAGGTGTCAAGACATATGGACAGAAATGCTCAACATTAACTGAGGTTATGTTTATATAAAACATAAAAGGTGCCACATAGCAGGTAAAAGCTCAATAAGTGACTACAAAAGATGATACTAAAGAAAAAGTAGACATGAATCGTAAGGAGTGTTGTGAAGTCAGGACAAAGTACATGAGAAGCAGGAAACACAGGAGGAAGGGGGGAAGGGTGGTCACATGTCAGGGCAGTTCTTATTGCTGCCGCGGGGGGCGTTCTACGCTGGCGGTGTGTGCTCGGGGGTATCTGTATCATCTAAGGAGGAACGTCAGGCAGATGGTGCCGAGCAGCTGGACGATCACAGGGAGAAGGTGGAGACTCTGGTGTGTCCCAGACAGAACTGCTGTAAACAGAAAGACAAACACTCTATTACACTCTTTATACTACAACTTTGTTATTTCCCTTCATTTTGCCACTTTATGTTGATGGAAGAGTGGAAAGGGGACAAGAAAGTATTGTGGAAGCTAGTGAGATTTAAACCCGCATCTTTAACATGAGCATCACGGCTTCAGAAGACTACAGTATTGCTGAAAATTTGCTCCTTGCTAGATCAGGTGTGTTTCATTGAAGTTCATACATTGCTTTTAACTGAAGGTATACATTTCTATCAGTCCTCTCATTCCCTTGGGAATCGAACCCATGACCTTGCCATTGAGCTACATGAATGCTTTAAATCAGGGTTCACCAATCTCGGTCCTGGAGGGCCGGTGTCCTGCAGAGTTTAGCTCCAACCCCAATTAAACACACCTGAACCAGCTAATCAAGGTCTCACAAGGCATACTAGAAACTTTTAAACAGGTGTGTTAGAGCTGGTTGGAGCTAAACTCTGCAGGACAGCGGCCCTCCAGGACCGAGATTGGTGAACCCTGCTTTAAATAATAAAGCCTACATATGAAAACTTTTGTTTGGCAAGGTTTGAAAATCTTCCTAAAATTTAGTAAAAGTTGGCCAAAGCATTTCCAAGACATATCTTCACTTCTGATTGGAATTTTGTCACATTTGTTGGTGTGTTACAGGAAAATACATTTGATACATTTATTCATTCCTGTGGATCCAGTTGTTTTTTTGTTTTGTTTTTTGTAAGTATTATATGTGGGAAGTACTAATACCGACAATCAAAAATTCACAAAAACTTGTGGCAAAAAAAAGTAGCAAACATGTGGCAACTTTGTACCCCTAAAAGGTTTATAGTAGTAGGTAATAGTACTAATAATATGCACCCTTTAAGGACATATAAGGTGCAAAATTGTCCTTTTGAGGGTACTGCCCTAGTGACAAGTTTTGCAAAAGAATTTGACAGTGGATGTGACCTATGACTTACATTTTGTACAAAGCAAGAGCTGCACATCATGAGACGTGACTTTTTAAAGCCTAAAGCATTGCAAGTCTATTTCCAAGCATCCAAAATGGGGAAATGCACTTTGATACCTTGCTCATAAACAGCTTCTGTAAAGAAAAACACCTCTTAATCTTAACCACACAATAGCTGCCGGGTCAGAATCCTTTGAGAATGGAAGCATGCAGGTATGTGGGATGCTGTTATAAATGGTTTCTTTTTCCTGCCGAGCTTTTGGCACAAAGAAGCACGGGACACTGAAATAATGGATCGGACGGATGGGGTTACAGCGGCTGGCATCATCGCCTGACTGAACCGGAGGCCGTAAGCGGTAATATCTATGAGCTACGGAAGACGGATGACCTGCATGAGGACAATTACAAGTCATTATGTCTCAGAGGTAATGTTGAGTAATATCTTTCGGCACAGCTCACAGGAAATGGCCTCAGAAGATGATGAGGTCTGGACGAAACGAAACATGCTTGTAGCGTTATTGAAAAAGCAGCGACTCCAATCACAACACACACATACAGGTTTAATTATGCATGCAATCTGCCAACAAAATGGGTTTAATAAATAAAGAGCAGGTATTGTTTAAAAAAATCAATATGAATTTATATCAAAGATTTTTTTGGCTAGCAGGAAATCAATATATTCATAATAAAGCTTTTTATTCTTCCTTTTCAATATAGAACGAGATTGTGTGAGCCGTGACATCTCTCTCAAGGACCTTTGAAGGAGGCGGGTGATTTTGAGAGTGGGCTGTGTGTGTGTGTGTGTGTGTGTGTGTGTGTGTAGACAGGCTGCATATCCACCTGTGCATCTTTACTTCTAAATAATAGGCCTATTATTATAACATAAAATCAGAGATATAGGGAAATTAGTTATTAAAGTGCATAAAAAACTGATCTATCAACAGTCAGTGCCACCGTAACAAGATTTAATGTTTGTGTGTGTGTGTTTTGTGGGGCCTTTAGATTTCTAATTCTGATTCAACAGGTCACCTTCGCCTCGAATCGCACATACTTTTTCCCCTCTCATTCTATACCCGCTCACCCTTTCCACCCTACAGCCAAATCCCAGTCATGGTGTGATTTATGGGGACGCAGTAACACATGGGACGCCAGAGCCAATCATCATTCATCTCTAAAGAAGGAACAGCTCACGGTTGAGCTCCCGTGGGCAGCACCCCGAGCAGAACAGGCCAGAGGAGAGCAGAAGAGACGCGGGTCATTCCTAAAAGGCAGTACGTTTTCATGTCTTAAAGGGATAGTTCACCCTCAGGCCATCCACGATGTAGGTGTCTTGTTCTTCAGTAGAAGGGTAAAGAAGATTTTAAGCTGAAACCGTGGCCCTTGGTTATTCAAATAATGCAAGTCAATGGTTACCATCAAAATAAACATATACAGGCAAAAAAAAAATTTTTACTCATGGCTCCTGACGATACATTGAGGTCTTACGAGGCAAAACGATCGGTCTGTGCAAGAAACTGAACATTATTTACAACATTATTACCTGTAATCCAGAGCCTCGGAAAACGGTCCTGAGCACGTTCATGGCAGCCTGGAGTGAAGCTTCCTGTCACATAATCACATATGCGCATCTGTGGGAATCTGTGAAAAGTCAATCTTCCTGATTGAGATCGTGCAAGCGAACGTAATCTTAATTTTAACTATAGGTTGCGGCCCCCAGGATAAGCGAAATTAAGTACCATTTTGATTAATACAACACACGTCGTCCTCCTCTGCTGTAAACAAACACAGCGTCAGCTCACGTGTGTTTGCTCCCGCACATGCATCATTATACGATAGGAAGCTTGCACTCTAGACTGCCATGAACGCTGTGGATTACAGGTAATAATGTTGTAAATAATGTTCAGTTTCTTGCACAGACTGATCGTTTCGCTTCATAAGACCTCAATAGCCCCTTTCGCACTGGGTTCTCCTAGTAACTAGCCACCAGGGTGGTTCCCCGAAAACTAAATGTTAGATAGAACTGTCATACAAAGAAAGTAGACAGTATACGAAAAAGTATTAGCGATTGCTGTGTGGTTGATGCCCAATGTCGCTGTATGTATGTATGAAATACATGTTTCCTTTGGTTGGATTTGGTTCAGCGTAAAAGTTCAGAGATTCATCTATCACTGTTTTCCATGTTCGTAAAGTTAGTTTGTGGAGTAAATATATAGGCTATAATCTGTGTGTGACACAGCTTTTTTTTAAATGGTGGGTACTGGTGTTCCACGTGTGTTCGGCCAATCAGTGTACTCTTACATCACTGGTAGTTCCTATTGTGCTGGTTTAGACCATACTCTGAAGTAAGAGCTAATTTAATTACCCCAGTTCCTGCGGTGCAAACACGCCAAAATCCGGGTACATCCACCATTAGTTCCAGAAACTATGAAAATGTTCCTCCAGTGCAAAAGCCCCTAATGTATCGCCAGGAGCCACAAGTATTTTTATTTTTTTATGTTTTATTGTCTTTCAAAGTGAGGAAAGCCATTGACGCATTACATGAATCACCAAGGACCACGGTTTCACCAAAAAATCTTCTTTTCAATTTTGGGTGAACTATCCCTTTAAGATGAAAATCATGTAATAGGCAAAGTACTCGGATGACCTACTGTACTTCTTCTGGTGAGATTCTGAAGTGTGCATTTGATGGACACTTTACTATCCCATGAGGCCATGGGAGAGGATTTGTGAATGGCAGTGAAGCAAATGGTAGGTCACATGACAGTGTAGTACGTCCAGATTACATTCATACTACACACATTCATAACATACTTTTTTAGTGGTCGCAGAGTAATTATTCAAAATAAGTACATACTCGAGAGAGAGAGTGTGCGATTTTGTAAAGTAAAGTAAAGATTTGTAAAGATTTTTACATTGGCTTTTGGATTATTGCAGAAAATAAGTTTAATTACCAACAAACATTTATGATTTTTTTTCCCACATATTGTTAATCTTCAAAAATGAGCACCACGTTTATGAATTTTGGAGCCTAAATACAATCGGCAGAAGTAAAATGCCTAAGTATAAATTATTTATTATGATTAAAAAACCAATGCAGCTGTGAAAGCAGACTTTTGAGTTTTCCTGTTCGGATGATGACGTTTAATGTCCCCGACAACCTCTTCTATTTAGACACTTATTGGCATCCACTGTTTTGAAGACAAGTAAAAGCTTTAAAAATCACAAGAGGGTGATACTGATATATTTTATGTTGTAGAATAAAATGTCGAGAAAATATCTTGAGCTTGTGTTAACCACAGACAGACCTTATTTCAGGCATTTAACCAAAGCCCATTCAAAAACCCATTGACTTCAGGAAGATGGAACCGTAAGTGCTAAAATGCTAACTCGTTTCTGTATTTTGCTGTACAAAAATACATCATCCCTGCAGAACTCTACTGTTATTAATTCTGTTTTGTGGTATTAGTTGGTTTGTCTCGCTTGGAAATTTTAAGTGAGAAAATTGGCCAGCTTTTAGCAATTTATTCCCATCCTTTTAGGCATCCATCCTATTAATCGTGTACAGTAAATAATCAATCATGTTGAAAGGATCTCAAACAGAACAGACTTCTGAATGTTTTACCCACAGACTTCCAAATGTTCTGCATAACAAGGAAAGACCCTAGAAAACATCAAAGAAGAGCAGAGTTTCATTGATGAATGCACAGTTCCTCTACAGTAAAGCCTCATGGGTCAGACACAGAGCCTGCTAGCTAGCAGCACACACACACACACACACACACACACACACACACAACTTTTCCTGAACAAACAACAGCTATCAGCAATCCGTGCGGTTGAGAGCTGGAATATTCTCTCTGTGAGGGAGCTTTCACAATGATTGATCTTAATCATTAATTTGGCTCTTTTGTTCTGCCCTGCGGTGTGCCTCACGCAGCTCACGATACACTTTCCTGTGTGTAAGCACAGCTCAGCACCTGTGGGCGGCATGAACAGGTTTAACTGCGTGGGCTGCACTCGCCCTATATGTGTGTGTGTGTGTGTGTGATATAACACCAGTGTTCATGCCGACCCAGGTACAGAGGAGAGAGCAGGGCTGTGCGCTTCCAGAGACTAAGGTATAAGCTTACATTAAAACTTGAAATAATAATGGAGCTTTTTTTTTTTACTTTTCACTTACCATGACAGGTTCCTGAGGTGTTTAACACTTTAAAATTGGAAAAATATCAAGCTGGAGCTGTAGGCTTGTGGATTGGTATATGGAAATGTCCGTACATATTACTGTCAGGAGAAACTAATGCCTAGCGGGAGTGCACATGCTTTGGCGTGTCGCACAGTGGTGCCTGCATGTAGGCGAATCGGTTTCGGGTCATTTTCCAATTTGTGGGATAATTATTGTTTTGTTAATGTTTTTGGCATTGATGGAAAGAAAAAAAAAAAAACAGCTTGCTTTAAAACCAAACACAACTACCAATCAGCAGTGTTGAAAGTGGACTCAATTGAATTATAGACCTCATCAGACTGAATGAACATGCAAGTGCTAATGCTCACTTACATGCCTTTCAGCAAATAAGTTGAGATCATGTTGTGTCACCTAATTATATTCATGATGACAATCTTCTTGACTTTTCAGATGTCTCAGTCCCATTTAAAGTAAATCCACCATAAAAAATAATGCTAATAAAAGAGGAAAATACACAGTTTATTGTGTGGTATACACAGGATTGTTAAAGGTTGATCTATTATTTAATTAAAAAAAGTTGATATGCTAAATTCAGCTGTTTATTAAAAGATTACACTGCATGTGTGACAAAGAATTGAGATGTTGCTCTGAAGTGTGAGAACATCTGGCAAATTAAACAGTTAGACTGGAAAGGAAACAATTAAATAAAACCTTTCTGAATGTATATGAAGATAATCTAAGATAATTAGTCAGTGACCTGTGTAATTTCTTAACAACTGGCACCACCAAACAGAAGTACAAAAATAATGTTTTCAGACAGGTTTCAACACAAAACACACACACACACACACACACACACACACGCACACACACACACACACAATGTTTTTGTGTTTTATGAGAACTCTTGACATCCCAATATTACATTACACTAATAAGAATGATATATTTAGCATTATGGTAATGAGATCTGCAGGGTGAAATATGGAGAATATGAATATTTTCTTAAAGCAAAATATGTTTTATTCCCTTTCTCTTGATTTTTGGTATGAAATATGACAAGTGCAAGACAGTAACATTGAACATCTTTGCTCTCTACAAGGAAGGCCAAATTAACAATCTTTAACAATCTCTTCAGTCTTTTATTCCATTCATCATCCATATATAATAATCTAGTCATATTCATATATGCTTATATTAATTTTTACTTTTATATTGATATTTTACATATAAATTGGTTTTGTCTACAGTATATGTCTCTGTAGTTTTAGTAGGCATAATGCTATAAAGGGAAATGTTGACGTTTCATTCTTTCTTCTGGTAGCAGGGAGAGCTTGTCTCTGCTGGAGTGTCTGTATTATCTTCAAGGTTAGCTGATAAGGAGCCGCTGCCATGGACACTGAATGTTATGAAGGGGGTGTTTTGATACTGGATGCTTTGGAACATCTCACACAACATTTGAGGTGGCTGTTAGATCTATCTATCTATCTATCTATCTATCTATCTATCTATCTATCTATCTATCTATCTATCTATCTATCTATCTATCAAAAAATAAGAAATTGCATTTATATCAAATAAAACAAAGCCCATACTTTTAGCAAGAATTTTTTGCAATGTGACATTATTTACATGACCATTAAACACATTTCCAACCCTAAGTCTCATTAGGTCTTATTTTTTGTGTGTGAACCAAATTCAGTGATACAGGAATGTTCGGTGATATAAAAATACAATACCACAATAATAGACTCAATAATGTGCTCAAAAGTTGGTGTCAGGAAGATTTTTTATATATATATAAAAAAAAGAAGATAATAAAATTATCAAGAAATGACAGTAAAGACTTTAACATTAGCCCATTTCACAGATATAGTCTTTACTGGTAAATTACCGTTAAGAGATCATGTGCGAACAGGACCTTTTCAAAAATGTCAATTTCCCGGTATGAGAAGTTGAAACATTACCAGTAAATTACTGGTGTGATGCTGTGTGCGGACAAAGAATGAAGACACTTTCATGTCTTTAGAGAAAACAATGTCATTTTATGAAAAATTGTCAGACAGACTGCAACTGAAGTCGAGGATTCCACGGGGAAAAGTGAAGGAAGAGGGGCACAGAGCCTATTTTCAGATGTATCCATATGCTGTAACTATACCTCATCAGACATGACTTTTCACTGGGGCACAGCAATGCTGTGTCTCAATTCGCCTACTTGTACTACACCCTAAAAGTGCACTCTATTTGTGAAGAAAAAGTACATACTTTTGAGTGTGTAGCAGAAGTGTAGACAAGCTTTGGGACATACTATCAGGACATACAGCGTCTTTAACGGTTGCTCTCTCTCGCTTATTACACGCATCCTGTCACGTAAACTGGCCTGTCAATCATCTTGTCAAAGATAAAATCCTCCGCATTTAATTTAATTTAATTTCCTACTGTAGTGAAGAGAAATGCAGAAGCACGTTGATCTGCCAGTCACGGGTCTTTCATGCGGAGACTCTCCATGCATTTATGTTATATAAGTTAATGGCCAAACGGACCTTCATAAAAGTTCTCGTTGTTGTTGTTGCAGATGAAATATAACACGGATAACATTACATCAATATTTTTTATCAGCTTAAATTGATTATTAGTCACTCAAACCCCTTCATCTAAATCTCTCTACTTAACCGTCGGTCGCGCACATCCGCCATGTTTGTATTTTTCTGAACACTTTTATCTCATGGTTGTATTTCTGAACTGGATCCTCCTCCAAAGAGCAATGGGTTGTGGGCAATATTAACTGTAATAGTGAGCATGAATCCACACTTCGAAAATCGTATTCCACCGGAAATAGTAGACCATCCGGAGACTTCTGGCATACTCTTTTCAACATACTATGCTTTTGGACACACTTATTTTAATCTCACATATTGTTTAGGATGGATAGTATGGACATTGATACGCAGGGGAAAACTTTACTGGGACTCATGCCCCAGTAAAAAGAGTCTAGTGACATCCCTGATTTTTACTGTTTTTTATGTCAACATGCGCTAGACTGTTGCAGCGCGTCTCGCGCTCGAGACCCTGCATAACTGCAATACTATAATAACTATAATGCGTCTGCCGTTTTTTAAGAGTGTGATTATGCCTGTCACGCAGAAGAAGAAAAAAAAATAACTCAAATGAAACTAAAGCGCTTCTCTTCATCCAGGTGGATGAAGAAATTGGCTCAGCATTTAAAAGTAATTTCCGAAGATTGACACCCCAGAGTTAACCCGTATTCTGGTACTGATGTGTGAATGTATCTTAGCGGTAAAAAGACAACGCTGTTGCTTGTGTGAACAGCATATCTGTGACCTTGGATCACAAAACCAGTCACAAGTCGCATGGGTATATTTGTGGCAGTAGCCAACAATACATTGTATGGGTCAAAATGATCGATTTTTATTTTATGCCAAAAATCATTAGGATATTAAGTAAAGATCATGTTCCATGAAGATATTTTATAAATTTCTTACCGTAAATATATATAACATTTATTGTTGTGAGTGAATGCAGCACAATCGCGAACATAAATGAACAACTTTAAAGGTGATTTTCTCAATGCTTCGATTTTTTGCACCCTCAGATTCCAGATTTTCACACAGTTGTATCTCGGCCAAATATTGTCATTTCCTAACAACACATACATCAATGGAAATCTTATTTATTCAGCTTTCATATGATGTATAATTCTCAAGTGCAAAAAAAATGACCCATGTGACTGGTCCAGGGTAACATTTGTGCATTTACCAGTAAAGTCGTTCTGGTCATTTTACAGTAAATTGAATGCTGTGTGAAAGGGGCTATTGATAAATGTATATATATATATATATATATATATATATATATATATATATATATATATATATATATATATATATATATATATATATATATATATTAGGCAGCACAACTGTTTTCCGACATTGTTAATTAACAATAAATGTGTCTTAAGCAGCAAATCAACTGGAGTAATTATGCTGAAAATTCAGCAGTATTACTGTTTTTACTGTATATTTGATCAAAGGAAAGCCTTGGTGAGCATAAGAGACCTATATGTATATAATTTATTTTAAAAACTTTAGACACTTTAGTTTAGGGTCCAATTCTCACTATTAACTAGTTGTTTATTAGCATGTATATTACTAGGATATTGGCTGTTTGTTAGTACTTATAAAGCACATATTAATGCCTTGTTCTGCATGACTATATTCTACATCCCTTAATCCTACCAATGCCTAAACTGAACAACTACCTAACTAACTATAAATAAGTGGTAATTAGTAGTTTATTGAGGAAAAGGTCTTAGTTAATAGTTAGATAATATTGAGAATTGGACCCTAATCTAAAGTGTGACCAAAAAATCTTACCGACCTAAAACTTTTAAATGGTTGTATATGTCTATTTAATTATTCTAATTATTAATTATTATAAGTATGCCCATGCATAACATGCATATATAGCATAAATTGTAAGGTATATTTTCCTTCATTACAGTAATGAGCATGATATTTTATCAGTTCATCGGGTGAGTATTGAGGGGGATGGTGTTCTGGACAGCTGCCCTGTCTCTCTCTCTCAGAGTCTGGCGCTGGGCCTTTTCCTGTCTGTGTGCATGCATTCATACCCATCCTGTGCCAAGATCAGCATTCAGGAGGAGACCTGAGGCCTGCCACACCATCAGAGGGCTGCACGAGGTGAGAAGAAGCCAAGGCTGTCAGACCCGGGCCCCGGGCCCCTGTGCCTGAGCCCCTGCAGCCCACAACAGCTGCCTCCACCAGTGCGTTCTTCCATCACAAACACTCATCTCTCCTGTCCACAGTCTGGACACTTCTCACTGACATTTCATTTCTAAAACCTTCCTTTTCTAATCGAGTTATAGGAGTCACCCTCGTGTCATTTCGTTTGATATTCTGTCTGTATTATTAAAAACTCAAAGAAAAAAAAGCATTGTCCACTTTCAGGTCGTGGTCATGTGTGTCAAGTAAACATAATAACATCTTTTAAATTATTAGTAATATTCTAACATTAACAATTAAGCAACTAATGTTTACTTGATTATCCATTCACCTTTTTTTTTTTTTTTGAAAAATCATGTTAAAATGTGAGTATCAAATATGATGCAACAGGCCTTTGAGGAACATTACTTATCTCTCAATCATCATTGAATTGCATTGCATTATTTTTTACCTCTTTATAGACAAGTTTCCTGAGTGAAATAGGCGGGCCGCCATTAGCCTTTCACTCTGCCAACGACTTCCGGTTGTGTCTGCCAATTACTTCCGGTTAGCGAGTTAGCGTCTTTTACTGTCTTTGATTAGCGTGCAGAAAAAGTAAACTATGGATGGTGTTACACGCCGACACGGCTCCGGGACATATTGTGCTGTTCGCGGTTGCAACAACTCGTGGCGATTGCTGAATGTTTGGTCGGAAGGAGAATGTTTCGACCATCAACCATCTACAAGGCGCCAATGTGGATGTGCTCCCCCGTATGCGTTGTATGAGAAACCAAAAACAGATGTTGAATCTCGGAAGTGGCTAGCGGCTTTGAAGTTGAAGAATCCGCCCAAAAGACTTTTTGTTTGTTCTTATCACTTCATTGATAAAAAGCCCACAGTGGAAAACCCTTTCCCGGAACTTTGGTTGGGATACGAGCGACCTCCCCAGCAAAAGAGACGTAAACTCGACAGAAACACAAGTGACACGCAATCGGATGGTAAGTGTATCTTGATATTTTTCTGGTTAGCTAAAGTTTGCAGCCTAAGTTCGACTGTTGATATATGTGTCTCTGTCCTGTGTTAGTAGGTTATATACATTTATAGTTTATGCTGTTTGTCTTTTAGAAGTGTGCATCGAGCCGAAGTTTAAAGATGCTGCAACACAATGGGAGGACCTGACAAAAACTGACCACAGCTACGCGGCAAAGTTGGACCACGTGAACAAATCGACGCAGACTGGGGGTCAGACTGTGGCTGATGATATGCTCCTGGATGATGATACCTCGCTGCTGTACACAGGACTGCGTCTGGTATATTTTTTTACTTTGGTGAAAACGATGTTGCCATTTAGTAAACCATCATGTTGTATTCCTGTTGTTGACCAAATACTGATGACCCTCATGAAACTGAAACTGAACCTTGTGTTAGGGGATGTGGCAAAGCGCTTTAAAGTGTCTAAAGGTGAAGTAAGTAAGGTGATTGCTCACTGGATTGATACATTGGGTGAGCAGCTTGAACCCATGGTTGCCTGGCTGCCAAGAAGTGTTATTCGTGCTAACATGCCACCATCCTTTAAAAAGAACCACCCACAGACCACTTGCATCATCGATTGTGCTGAAACGGCTATTCAGAGAGCCACAAACCTTAACTGTAGGAGTGCCACTTTCAGTCATTACAAGGGAACCAATACTGCCAAATATCTTGTTGCTGTGTCACCTCATGGGCTGATAATGTTTATATCAGAGGCCTATGCTGGTAAAAGCAGTGATAAGTTCATCACTATAAACAGTGGGTTTCTGGAGGCCCTAAGGCCTGGTGATGAGGTAATGGCTGACAGGGGTTTCACAATTCGAGATGTACTACATGAAAGGAAGGTGAAATTGAATATTCCTGCCTTTACCCACAAGCGTGGTCAATTGACCAATGAGGAGGTAACGCGCACTAGACGAGTGGCCAATGTCCGTATACATGTAGAGAGGGCAATCCGAAGACTTAAAGTCTTCAAAATTCTGTCCCAAACTGTCCCCATCTCCATGACCCCGAGGTTGGACAAGATTCTTACCATATGTGCTGCTTTAGCAAACATGAGGTCCAGACTCATCCGACTGCCACATGAGGTGTAAGTCCCTATGAAAAGTCACCTGCAGTTGTTGTTTTTTTTTTTGTTTTTTTTTAAATTGTACATATTCCTTTTATTTTATTTTATATATGTATATATATAAATAATTTCAGCTAGAAAAACCTGTGTAAATGTATTGTTATTGTTCCCTTTCTGGTGTTGTGATTATTAAGACAAAACAGAGTTTTAACTAAGAAAAACTTGTGTGAGTGCTATTCTTTTTCTTGTATTGTAAATATTGACACATGACAATAAACAATTTGATTTTTGAGAAGAAATGAATTCATTTTTATTGATCCTATTCCATAACAAAGGGACAATTTAATTAACTCCTTAATGGCTGAATTTTTTTATAATTAAATAAAAACAAAGTAAATACAGGAAAAAATCTCAAAATATTACAAAAAGAAAAAGACTGGAATAAAATAAAATATTAAATAAATAAAATTAATAAATAAAGAAATAAGTGACTGATATTAAAAATAAAAGTAAAAGAAAATAAATAAAATAAATCAGTTGGATAAAAATAAATAAAAGCTAGAAAGGATTTGACACAAATTTGTGACAACAGGGGACAAGGGGTTAAAAAAGGAATGACGAATAACCCCAGTACACATAAGCAGGTCATGCTGATTTGACAACATCCATGTATCTGGAGCACAACTCCAGCCTTCCATCATCGAAGTCATCGACAACTTTTGGCAACATGTGGGTGAAATAGAAGGAGTGTAGCCTTGAGATATGTCCCTCAACAAAGGTTTGGTCGTAGAGCACGTTGAGCTGCAGACATTCAGTGTTACTCCAAATCACCAACAAGGCTTGCCGTAGCCCTGTGCAGTGCATGCCCAGTTGCACCTGCATGTAATATCCCTTTGGCCCATTGAAGGACAGATGGAAGTCCCCTGTGGGCATGCGTTTGATCTCACTGCTTTTAGCAGCAAGTGCTTCAGTAAGGGACTGGTTTTTGACTAAGACAGGGCACTTGATCTCCAGTAGTGTGTCTCCGTTCATGACACCATCCGGACTCGCAGCAAGCCATGGCTCACTCGGGCAAACCACCAAACCTTTCACATCAATGTCATGACCTTGGTCTTGCAGGTATTGCCTGGCGTGCTCTTCACCCTCTGCTCCTTGCCGGGTTGCCGCGTTACCGTGAAAGGTAGGATGGAGGTGTTCAGACAAGAATTTGTCTGGTGCTGTGGTAGCCCGAACTGGCACATTCTTGGCTGTGCTTGCTGTTATCCGTACCCGTCGCATGTCATGCCACAGTTGTTCCCTGCTCTGTTCTTTTGTGTGCTGCTCAATGTACATAAATTGGGTTGTGGTCATGTCAATGTATGTGGTGTAGAATGCCCTACATTTCTCACATTCAAGTTGTGTGTTGTGATCACCATGATGTAGGGGCAGTGGAGCTTTTGACGTCTCGGCAGACTGAGCAGGGAGGCTGGTGTTAAAAGTGAGCTGCATTAGTCCACTGCCAGGTGCAGTAAAAAGTGCCGCTATTGGTGTGGAGAGACAGTAATTTTGCCATTCTTCCAGTGTCTCATGGACTTTTACCTTGCGACTAGGTGTAGAGACTATGCTGGAGGAGGATGCCTGTGATGCTGGTTGGTATAGATTACTTCTGCTGTGTCTTCGGAAAGACACATCTCTGATTTTTTGCTGCCCAGTATTGCTTTTTGTCCCGGCATTCCAGCAATTCTGCACATCAGTGCAGGCAAGCCCTGTCTTCCCTTGCCTCACAGCATTTTCTACCTGCAGACAGATAGAAACAAAATCACACACTTTTTAAATAATGGTTTGAGCATCACAGCACAATTGACTTCTTTTAGAGAAAACATTTTGTAAATCAAAATAAAAAGGGTATGATGAAGGTAGAGAGTTTTTGTTACTTTTCAAAACAATTAATGAGCTGGGCCTGCAGCCATCAACATCATTGTTTAACCCCTTAATGCCTGAATTTATTTAGACTTATATAAAACAAATCTGGAAAAATATGAAAAGAATAATAAAAGAATAAAATAAAATATAATTAAATATTAAATAAATAACATTTAATAAAGTGATAAATGATACGATATGGTTACACGTTTGCACAATAAACTTAGACACAATCTCTCTCTCACATGCATACGCACACACACACACACACACACATATATACACACACACACACACACACACACATACACATACTCACGCACACACACTTGGATATGTGGTTTGCGGGGACTCTCCATAGGCGTAATGGTTTTTCTAATGTACAAACTGTATAATCTATCCCCCTAAACTAACCCTGCCAAACTTTTGGGCTTTTTTGAATTTCAAAAAACACCATTTAGTATGTTTTTTAGCCGTTTGGTTTATGAGAACACAGATGTCCTCATAAACCATGTATACGTTGTAATACCCATGTCATTATACACAGTTGTGTCCTCATAAACCACACACAGACACACACACACACAAGGGTTAAAGCACTGTCAAACACCCCCGCATTCTGCGCTCACTGTAAACACCTTGCTGTTGTCTTAAAAGTAACTCTAAAAGTAAAAGTAACTCGCAATGTATGCAAAGTGTCTCTCTTCCTATCAGCGCCGATCAACGAGCATTTAAAATGCTAGGCAGGCAGGCTAGAGGGGATTACTTTTTATTTGTATTACTCTTCGTGTTCTCTTATAGATTAACACACAGATACATACAAACATCTTAATACAAGCATAAGATGGGCTAACGTACCTTCCAAAGCACGGCGGCTGCATGGCTACAGGAACGTCCGGGTCCGGCGATACATGTACAGCCTGCAGTCTCCACATCTCCCGTCTTGGTAACCAAAACCCAGGCGTTATGCGCTGAATTATTAACGGACTGGCTTGGTTGAACATCGGCCTTTAGGTAAATTAAACTACCCATATCGTGTAAAAGTACACAGCCCACTTTGTCGGAATGGAGGTACTGAAACGCCTCAGAGCTTTTCAGGTTATTAATTGCGTTCCCATCCACCGCCATGGAATCAATAAAATAAGAAAAGATCTTGGATGTTGTGATGCTGGGCCATATCGACATGTTGTCCGCCCATGATGTTACCTTACTTGGATGCGGAACGGTCAAAACACCATTTTTAATGAGATTTTCGGTCGAATGTTGCCATTCCAAAGCCATTTTTACGCCACTACTCAACCTGCGCCGGAAGTTCTTGGCAGAAACAGGAAGTAAACCGGAAGTGCCCGGGAAACTTGTCTATAGATCTCATTGATTTACAAGCTATCAGAATCTCATCTTACTTTTTGATCATATAAATATGAGAAACTGCACCAAATTGCACATTTTTGCTCAGTTTTGGCCTCTGAAAAAATGTAGATGTTTTTTCCTTGAGGATGAGCTCTATATTCTCACTATATTGTAATACATGAGCCATTAAAGTCTGATGTATCAAATATGATACTCAACAAAAAACACAAACTTAAAAAAATGAAAAAAAAATGTATCTAAAGGTTTATTTCTGAACTGTTAAAAAAATTATTTTTATGACTATTATTTCATATGTCAGGCTTTACAGGGTTAACAGCTGCTGAGTCAGTGTGATTCGTCAATGAATGATTCAACAGTTTTGCGAACTGGACCAACCAAATCTTTGAAAAGAGCCAACTTGATAGAACAGTTTGTTCTATCGAGCTCGGGTGGATGTCAAGATTTGCATGACATCAGACTTCAAAGTCATATGTACTACTTACTGTATATGATATGTTTATGGTGCATTTTCACCCTTTTTGAAAAGTCCCCCCATTCATTGTCACTGTATGAAAAAGAGTGACCAAAACGTTCCAATTTTGTATTCAACAGAAGTAAGTAAGGATGTGTAAATAAGGTTAAGGATAGTTGTCAGTGCTGTTTCATCACTCATGTTCTTGTATTTTCCTTAGCTTTGAGACTCTAAAACAAAAAGTGACCTATATGCTGAGTGGTTTTACCTACATCACCTACATCTACATCAACAGATATAATGAAGTTCATTACTGAGGGTGTTTTAGAAGTGTTGCTGATGGTACAGACCTGTTTTGTCCACGCTATCCTTTTGTTTGCATTTCCCCTTGGTAACAGAAACGTCATCAATAGCAATGTCTCCCTCAAAGCCATTTCCACGGATACCTTCGAACACCACCTGACAAAGAGAAGAGTGAGTTAGAGAACACGTTTGAGCTTTCCATCCACTATAAAGACACTCTCGTCCATTAAAACAGACATTTGTCAAGTCGCATTTCTCCCATTCTCATCAAACGCACACATACAAAGCCAAATAAATGGAATTATAGATTGCATTTAAAGTTGGGACATCACAGGCAGGGAAGGTTAAAATTTACATGAACTGAACTCCAACATGAAGTTATCTCAGGTCAATGCCAAAAACTTTATTGTGAGAGAATACCCTAAGAACTGACTGACTTTAATATTTGAGTATGAATTTAAAATGAATTGGCCACACCCCACAGGAAGTTGAATAGGAATTCAGTTTGGAATCCCAAGAATAACTTCACTAATTAAATTTTAAAAAATCAATACAACAGAGGAATTTCATTTCAACAATGAGTTTCGTGACAAACACAAATAATAATTTATGGTTTGAGTAATTATTCATATTTACTTACATATAGTAACTGTTTTGACATTTATCTAAATTAATGTCAAAACAATTAACATGGCCATCAAAAAAGATTTTAATTGGACCATACAGCATTTAAAAACACTTAGTGTAAAGAAAATGACTAATTAATAAATGTTGGAAATTATGTGTTTTTCTATTATGGTCTCTCTCTCTCTCTCTCTCTCTCTCTCTCTCTCTCTCTCTCTCTCTCTCTCTCTCTCTCTCTCTCTCTCTCTCTGAAAATATAAAACATTAGAGAAAAAAAATGTTGAACATTTATTAGTTCATATCATCTAATGTGTCTGAACAAAATGGACATGCTGTGTGTGTAATTTTATGGATAATTCACACTGATAAATGAAAGATATTATTAAGAACTACACTTCATTGATACTACATTCGTATATACAAATTACAATTGAACTGGAATTTAAAAGCGATTCACGATTTAATACTAAAGTGTTTTTGCACTAGAAAGCACATAATTTTTTTTTAAATACTGTAGTGTACATTTTATGTACTACTGTAAAATACACAGTAGTACATAAAACGTAAATATTTTAAATTTATTAAAGAATTGCTAATTGGCCTATACAATCATAATCATAAGTTTCCTCTCACATTATGTGCTGGTGTTTATTTGCTCCTCATGTGACCAGCGTTTGACTGACAGCTTAATTACAGCAGCTCTGAAGCTCACTGCAGAGAACTAATCAGATCTGTGTCAGATCCACGCTCAGTCTGACTGAAGTTTACTGAATTATCTCCCCCCCCCCCCCCCCCCACCCACACACACACACACACACACACACACACACACACACACACACACACACACACACACACACACACACTCACACATCTAAACCCCAGCTGGTGGACTAACGTGCAAGTAATTGAAATGTATAAATGAGCAAAAGTGAACAGAACGATTCAATACATTTAATCCACCCACGGCCCCTTAGAAGCAGATCTAAAGCAATTTACACATTCTGAAACTTTGCAGAATGGCTTTTTATTTTAGATTTAGGTTTTGCAGAACTTTGATGATCCTTACAATTTATCCTAATTTTTATTAAACTTTCTCACCAAACTCTACAAGTCTACAAACCTTAAAGAAAATGCCATTGTGGTCTGATCTAATAAATCATTCCAACATTACATTTACATTTATGCATTTGGCAGACGCTTTTATCCAAAGCAACTTACATTGCATTTCAGGTTACACATTTACATTCTTATCAGTTCTTTGTTTTCCATGGGAATCGAACCCATGACCTTGGGACCCATGACGTTGCAAGCGCCAACGCATTTTTTCAAATAACGCATTACTTTTTCAATTTACAGCAAAATATCTAAGTTACTTTTTCAAATAAGTAACGCTAGTTTCACATATATTGACTGACAGCTCTCCTGTCCCCATGTTGAGGAAAATAAAGTGAGGAGGTGTTGTGTGCAGTGTAAACATGATGGTTATTTTAGTTCTAGATTAAATTTGTGAGCATTTACTCATCTCACTTGCACGAAAACATTCAGTATTCCTCAAAATGAATAAAAACAGTAAAATGCAATCTCAGAATTATATGCAAAACTTTTATAATTAACTATATTAAATTACACAAATATACTTTATGTATTTAATCTCACTTTATTAACTAATGTCTTTGCTGCTGACCATCAATGATCTAATTAAAAATGACTAATAAGCAAAAATTACTTTAGATTAGATTTAGAAATAAGAATGTTGAACTTCCTTCTCCTGTATCCTATTATACGCTACATATGCTCGAGCATCTTCATCTCAAGAGCTGTTCATTGTAAAATTATTAAAACTTTTTTTAAGGAATATGACCATTTTCCACTCATGCTTTAATTTAAAAAGTAAACCTTTGTTGTGTTGTGCAGCACTTTGTTTGTCCAAAAAAAAATAAAAAAAAAATTGTTAAATATAAATTATTACATTTTAAAATGGCTTCGTTTGATTATCACTTTATTTCTGATAAGACATTTGTATTAAATTATGAATCCAGATAAATTTAAACAGACAACACAGAATTTCTGAAAAAATAAAACATTTCAATTGATGTAAAAAAAAAAAATGAATAAATAATAAATTGTTAATGTTTTTTTAAATAGATAGGGCCCTATTTTTTACTTTTAATAAATTGTTGTTAAAGTGCTGTTGATTTCAAATAGAAGTCTTTTGATTACTGAAATGTAATTTAACCATTAAAACGGAATCCAGAAAAGAAAAAAAAGTACAAATGGAACTTGGGGGAAAAATAAAAAGGAATTTAGGAAAAAATAAAACATTCATGGAGCCTTGGTATATATGTTTTTGCATTTTAGTTGAAATGTAGCCACTTATAATATTTCCAATGAGCCTGAGTTGTTGTTTTTAGATCACACATGTACCCACCTAAAAATAGACTTTATAGGTTCACATACTTGACCCCAGGTGAAGATAGCACACTTACACACTCTTAAACCCTGTGCGTTCATCAACACAACACACAGACACACCTGAAGCATCCCCCCCGGCTCCCGTTGTGCCCAAATGAACGAGTGGCTCCTCTGAATAAATAACGGAGGCTGATCGGGATCAAGGGATGAAGGGCAGATAGGTCATTTGATTTGCCATGTGTGTGTACAACAGTCTCTCTGTCTGAGCTAATTGACCACAGTGGACGGCGGGTGACACACACCATCATTAGGCCAATGTCGAGCAACACTCCATGAGCTTTCCTGCTCACCTGAATATATATTCATGCATTACTACCCCACACACACACACACACATGCTCATACAAACAATTTTCACTTGCTGAATCACAAGGTCATGCATAAACACGATCAGAGGGCACACACAAAAACACGCACAACTTGCACAAAGAGATCTGGCCACAGTAATTGGTAGGCGAGGCGATCTGTGTGTTTTCTCTCTGTTCGTTAATGCAAATGGCGAGCACAGTTGACTTTAGTGGGTTGAGCTCATTAAGGGTATGACAGACCATTCACCTCTCACACCGCTCAGATGCCAGCGGAGACAGAGAGAAACAATTATGTGCGCCGTCTGAGAGGCGTAGGCATACAGAAGCCTCTCCAGTGTTCATTATTGTGTGAGGAAAGAGAGGAGCAGGAGAGGAGAGATTGAGGTGAATAACAGTTCAGTCGTTATACGTTTCGTGGCGCATGAAATAGTGAAGTTACACAGAATATCAATGCTGCTCTTTTCAGTGACCCAGGGGATGTCAAAAAGTACCAGAAGAATTATGATTTTTTCATTCATTAACAAAAAAAAAAAAAAAACTCTGGTGGAAGAACTGAAAGAACTGTTTAAAATACTGAGTATGAATTAAACTGATTACACGGGAAAGTGAAGACTTTTAGATTCTTAAAAATGATAAAAAATTTTTTTTTTTTTTTTTTTTTCTATTTATCAAAGAAGAATTCTAATTATAAAAAAAGAATCATGGTTTCCACAAAAATATGAATCAGCACAACCAGGGTATGGCAGGGTGTGGCGGCTGCCTGGTCAGGTCAATGCAAGTTATATATTTTTATTGCAGGATTAATAAGTGTTATACTACTATGAGTAATATATCATTTGTATTGTTAACTAAAAAAACAAAAAAAAGTAAATTAAAGTGATCTGGTTGTTATTTTCGTGTCATGTAAATTCAATGCGCTGAATGTGATTTTTCAGCGTTGAGTTTTGCAGCCAATCACAGGGATTTCTGTGATTATGACCAATCAGAGGTGTGTAAGTGAGAATCTGCTCAGTATCTCTCAAAACGCTGAATGAACAAACAAAGTGGAGACACGATGTAAATAAATAATTCATTGTGCAGTTTTGACAGAATCATTGATTAAAATGTTTTTTGCACGCAATGAGTTTCCGCTGAACTGACAGCTTCAGTGATTATAAAGGAAGGCTGTCTAATTTCATTTGCAATTTGAAGAAAAGTTTTTGTTTTTCATGAGACTTTGTGACTTTACCTACATACAAAAGCTGAAAACATTTTATAATAGTGATTGCTTTCACTATTCTGCTGGCGATAGTGTTAATTTAATGTATTTTTAGATTTAAAAAAATAAGGTTTTTTTAAAAAGTGTTAGTTTTCCTACATCGCAAAACAGTTAAAGATTAGCGCTTGGACAGGGTTATTTCTGAGGCTGACTTTATTGCATATGCATTTGTAGTCTCCCTTTCAGGCGCAAAATGTACAAGAAGAGAGCAAAGTGATTTAATAAGGTTTGACCTAGTCAATTTACTGGTATTTGCACCGCTATTTACCACCCCAAAAAAGCATGTTATAAACCAGACGCTAACTAGCGCTGCTCTTGGTAGATTGTGGAAATGATCCGGCTGTGTTCTTTAATGTGTGTGTCACCAGTAGATCTTTCCACTGCCATCAGCGCTATTTTGGAATTGCGCTAATTCACAATTCCTGCTAATTTGCCCTGTTTAGTAAATCTGGCCCTAGAAAATCTTAAGGATGAATAAAAAAAAAATTGGTCATCACATTAAAAATAATATTTAAATTGTATAATATTCAGACTTTTGAGCTATGAAGTGCTGGAAAAAGTGTGAAGTACTTGAAAGTGGGACTGTCACGTCGAGGGAATAATGAAAAAATAATTATTAACTTTGGCCAGACATATTTGAGCTAATTTTGAAAACTCTTGACTCTTGATTTCAGACTATAATCTGAGCACAGTTTGAGACATTATGAAGATCTGCCGAAGATCCTTTTCCCTCCATTCATTCCCATTGCTGTCTGAAATATTCATTTTTTTTCCCTCTCCCAGTGGAAAAACATGCATTTTTGGGGTAAATACAGTACTCCACTGAAAGTGGAAGGAAGGGACAGAGCGTTCCAGGACATTTGCTGAAGCCTGTGATTTTGCTGTAATGGAGACTCGAGGTCCGGTGAATTTCATCAACCAATCACTATGGAGAGTAGCGCTAGCAGAGAGGCGAGAGGTGAGGCTGATGGGAAATTTCGAGCGCACAGAGAGGAGAGGTTAATGGATAACAAACACGACAAAGAGCTGAGAGCATCAGCGGAGAAACCAGCAAGCGATAAAGGGGATAAAGAGAAAAGAAGAGATGATGAGGAAAGAGCTTAAAGGGCTGTGTGAAAATGGACGCTTTTCTCTGCTCCTCTCTCAATCTTTTCAGAGAATCATAATTAAGCAAAGCTAATTACCAGCCCTCCCTCGCTCCCTGAACTCCTCCTTTGTAAAGCTCCTGCGCTTTTGTCATCATCTTGTTTCCCTGTTGGCATCTTTCACACGGCCGCACAAAACGTCTCTGCCTGCGGTGACCTTTTCCATTAAGACACGGAAAAGGCCTTAAGAGATGTGTAAACTGTAAACTTAAGAATAGATTTTGACATAGTGGTGTTTGCCCGTGAAAAAGTCGCTACCAAGATGCTAGAGTGTTGTGGGTGGTTTTTAGTACATTGGTATTGCAGTTGCTAGGGTGTTCTGGATGGTTACTAGGTGGTTCCCTACTGCAAGTATAAAGAGCCCACCCTCAAGTCTCTATGTCTCTAGACATGGCTCCGGTGCCACCTTTCTAAGAAATGAATACTTTTGTACAGCAAGGATGCGTTTAATTAATCAAATGTGACAGTAGAGACATTAGAATGTTACAAAAGATTTCTATTTATAATAAATGCTGTTCTTTTGGACTTTCTGTCCATCAAATAATCCTGGAAAATAAATATCACACTTTCCACAAAACTGTGAAAAAGCAGCACAACTGTTTTCAGCATTGATAATGATCAGAAATGTTTCTTAAGCATCAAATCATCATATTAGACTGATTTCTGAAAGATCATGTGACACTGAAGACTGGAGTAATAACGCTGAAAATTCAGCTTTGCATCACAGGAATAAATTACATGTTAAAATATATTGAAATAGAAAACAATTATTTTAATATTTCTAATCAAATTCAGCTTTGGTGAGCATAAGAGACTTAAAACATTAAATTAAACTCAACTCAATTCAATTCACATTTATTTCTATAGCGCTTTTTACAATACACATAGTTTCAAAACAGCTTTACAGAAAATTCTGTCCACATTACAATTTAGAGTGATCTGTTGTCAGAGATAACTGTCTAAGTTAAAGGTATAGCGGAGGGTTTTCTTTTTCCGGGTGGATCATCAAGACTATTGGTCCTCCTAAGTGTCAATCATTCTGGTGATATGTTTACGTAAGGCCGTCGTACGTGCTCGTGCACACGATTCACACGATGGCGTGCGCTCAAAACACAGGTTGGGCTTCCCACTGATGCCTCAGTCGCGAAGTTTCTACTTGACAGGTAAAGTTTGGCATGCTATTTGGAGAAATCCATTTAAAATCACTGCTAGTAAAAGTTAATGTAAGCTATGATTAGCTCGTGCACACATTTAATAGGCGTTCCCTCTCGGGATCATGAGTGTTGCGCATGTGCATTTTTTCAAAAAGTGGAGAGGGCGGTTCTTTTCTAAAATTCGGGAAAATCCTCCGCTATACCTTTAAGTATTTCAGAAATGTACATATACAAATCACAGTTAGCTAAAAATGTATTAATTTAAACAATGTAATTATTTAAAGCAGAAACAATGAGCTCATTGAAGTAATGAACACTTGTTCGTTAACAAATGATTATGACATTTAGAAAAATGTAGCATTGGTGCATGTTGATTCAGAGTTTGCGTCATCTGAAGTCATTTTATGAAAACATAAAAAATTATAGAGACCCCACCCCCCCCCTCCCTTTTTATGCTCCCCTATCTGATAATGATAGGTTCAGTCACTTAGAAAAGTAATATCACACCTCTCCTCGATTAGTCTCATATCATGTGTGGCCATCACAGGTAAGCAATATAATCAAGTAAACTAAACAATGTAAACAACTAAAATACTACGGAACTGCAGGATATAAAGCTTAAAATGTATTTAAACTACAGATTAACTGTATTCCACTGAGACTGTGGTAGTAAGCGTTTATAGTTGTGTTAAACAGCCCAATAGCAGGCAGGTGGCATTTAAGAGCTCTATAAAAGAGAACAGCTACACTGGGCATTTACACGTACAACACCAACTGGTCTTAACTGCCATTTAAGTCCATGTCATGGATGGGGAGCAATCAAACATACACCAGAGGAACACAAAGCCAGAGCCGTACCTCACAATGCCAGAGTTTATGAATGTAAGAACATGCATACAAAAAACACACTCAGTTTTTCAAGCCTAGAATTTACAATATGCTGATCATTCAGTGTTAGTCCTACAAGGTTAAAAACCATTTGGAAAAAGACCTATGCAGATTGGACTAATTTTACATAAGAAAGTAGAATACTGTAATAATCATCAGAGCTTCTCATCCAGTCACATCAGATTTGGCCATGGCTGTAATCTTCCAGACTTTAAACGGACTGTACGTTCCCATGCCGTTAAAGATTACAGCGTCTTTTATCTTCTATAAAATGGAATTAAAAAGTAACCAGATCCCGAAAAGAGATCCCGAGTGTAAAATTCTTCTCTCAGTGGACCAGGTTCAGCCTTTCATCCACATAACTGTTGTTGTACATTATGAATATGTGGATGTTGATCAATGAGAAGACACTTACACTGTGTCTGTGTCTGCAACGTGTTATGATAATGTTTTAGTGATTGCTCGGAGTGTTTTTTATATTAAAAAGAGGTTGACATTGCAATTCCTTTATGTAAGGCTTACTGAACAAAATTTTTATTATATATTATAAATATATATTCTATATTGTAAATTATATTTGACAATTATGAAAATTATTCAGTGTAAAATGAACTGAATGCATACAGGGCTAAAGACACACCTTAAGAAAAATGTGCTTTTCACTACTGCAAGTGTATGATTGCAGAAAAAATATATATGTTTTTTTAACATTGATTATCAGATTTTGTGTTAAAAAAAATCATAAAAGTGGTTTGTTTTGTTTAAAAATCCTATAAATGTCTGAGGTGGCAAGCATGGGGCAAAAGGCAGAAAGTATTGATACAAATAATTTAGCTAAAATAATATGTTTTAATATGTCTAAGTTAATACTTGTTCAAACAATCCTTTTTAGCAAATTTTTACTACTTTTTGTAAATTAATTTTTGTTCAATAAATATACTGTCATTAAAATGAGTTCATTTTTAAAAATACAGAAACAAAATTATTTTAAAGAGTACAGATTCCGAAAGCATTGAGTGAGATCCCATGGTAATTTAATATAGCTTTACAGTAGTCACAATAAATATGATATTTTATTATGATATGATTAATATCATATTTTTAAATATAATGGTTTCATTATAAATATGGTGATTATCTCTAAGGTGGACAGCCAACTTAATATTATTAATTAATATTTCAACACATTTATAAGTCAGCCAGCTGTTTTTTTTTTTTTTTTTGTTGTTGTTGTTGTTTTTTTTTTTTCATATATTTTATTGGATACAGCGTTCAAACAATATTTGCAACATAATACAATATAAGTCTCCATTTTGTGTTTTCAGAATGAACAATTCTTCAAAACAAATGTCTTTTTGTAGTTTCATCCCATATCCCTCCCTACAATCAACCCATATCCCTCCCTACAACAGAATCAACTTTGCGCTGGTGCCTGCGATCACATAATGGATCAGCCAAATTTCCACGTGCATTTTGAAAAGCAGATGTTTTAGAAAATGCTGCGGCAAGTTTTTGTGCAATCTAGTAGTTTAGAGGAAAATAAAAATTAAAGGCGCCTTTTACCCCCGGTGCGCATTTAACCCCATTGTACCTTATATATTAATTAAGAACCAGTTCTCAAATCCCAACCTTGTTTAGCAACATCTCTCAGAGCTCTTCTAATGCTGTGAGGTCCATTAGATCTCTGTTAAACCCCTCGGCTAGCACATGTAATGGATTCACACAGTCGAGTAAAGCTTTTGGATAAAGTAACGCTTTTGTGATTCTGCTTGATCCATCAGGCTTAGTAATGGGTGAGACGCCTCATGCAACGATGCAAAGACGCACTTCCCTTTTCTCTGAGATTCTGTGGGAAAATGATGCTAATTCATCTCGGCAAGCCTCCACAGTCACACGGCAAGAGTCAATGGAAGAACAAAGAGGAGGTGAGGAGAGAGAGAGAGAGCAAACAAACAGACAGCAGAGAAATACGGCTGTCTGCCGGACTTGTCAACTCCTACTGTCCAGGAACGCCTGGATTGGTCTTTAGCATCGATTGATGGAGGCCAACTAGGGCCTGGGTGAAAAACAGAGGAGAGATGAGGATCTGTTTACCTCATCAAGTGTCAAATACGCTGCATTACTGGGGGAATGAAAGAGTACAGAAAGAGGAGAGACACTAAAAAGGGGATTTTCAAAATATTAACTGAGAGCCTGCTGAGAGATTTGGCCAATATATATATATAAAAAAAAATCATTTTATTACTCATTCTGTTGAATCAGAAAGAGTATTCATTATAAAAATGTGGGAATTACATACTAGAATGGATTTGTGACATCAGACGAATTCAGAGACAGAACAACTTGTTGCATTTTATAGACACATTGTTTTTAGTAAGAATAACCTACACCGGAAAATGTGCACAATAAGACTGGAAATGTAAATTAAGAAAGTAAATAGTTAGTTTATTTTGATTTCATGTTGCCTTATTGTTACTGATTCATCAGTTCACATTATTTAAAAAATTTCATAATTTTCCAAAAAATTTAATCATTTTCTCCACCTATGAAACAACTTTTTTCCCCACTGTTGTAATCCACGTGGGTGAGGCAAAACAAAATTAATAAATAATAGCACAGCCTATATCTCCTGAACCAATTAAGTCCCTAAGGATAAACTCAAGCCCTGTCCTACATTGTTTCCCACTGAATATTCAGCTTCACCCGGAAATTTGTCACATTATAGAAGTCAAATGCTCTGCAAACGCAATTTCTTGTTGTCTTTAAGCAGTAGTGTATAAAGAATGAGGGTAGCTCAACGAGACATTAAAATAATCTGACAGGACCAATGAGCCCAAGCTTAAGTGTGTCCCATTTACCTCTAAACTTCCCCTGAATTATCTGTCTTCATTTCCTTCCCTATTGCATGAGGTGTTCATCTTTTTCTGCCCTTCTCTCTCAGTTTTCTTCACAGTATAAATCTCCCTTTTTTCCAGCCCTGCTCTTCAGCTCTTTCAATTTGTCATTTTCTCCCTCCAGCACCTTTTCTCCTCTGTGATGTGCCCTAAAACGTCTCCTGGTTTTCGCAGCTGTTGTGGTGAGAGCTCAACTCAGCAGAAACACGGGTCCAGAGGAGAGCGGTAGAGCACGACTCAGCGCTTCCTCAATCATCCCTCCATAGACCCTCTAACCACACACAAACACTGACACTGACACATATAGATATATCACACCTGCCAACTAGGACTGCATGAAACAAGCAAAATAAATTATATATATATATATATATATATATATATATATATATATATATATATATATATATATATATATATATATATATATATATATATACACGTCAATTCATTTACTGTAAATTGGCCTAAAAGGGAAGCATCATTTCAAATAAACTGCCAATATAGCCAATTAGATTAAAAATGTTCAAAACAAAATACAGTAAAAATCGAATTAGAAATAATCCACAAATTAAACACAAGGAATAATGAAAACCCTCTACAATAAGGTCCCATTAGTTAACATTAGTTCATACATTAAATTACATTAACTAATAATGAGAATGGGCTGAGGTAAACTAGTATAGTTTGTGCTTGCTGTGTAATAATTATTTGAATCTTAACAAACTGGCAGCTCCAGTAGTAAGATTAAAAGATTTATTTTGAACTATGTTATTGAAACTATGTATAAACCTTAATTAAACAATTTAGTAATAATTTAAAAAGAAATTCATACCTGTGTGATATTACGCTGTAGCCACATTGGACCAGCGGTTTGGAAAATGGATGGATGGATGATTCAGCTGTGGGCACCATCTTCTAATCAGACCCGGGAAATCATTCGAATGAACTCTTACAGTGCATTATGGGTATTATGTAGCCGTTGAGCGTCGTGGGATTAAATGAGTGCACTTGATAACGTCCACAATTATTTTGGACACCACTACAAAGTGTGGTTCCCTCAAATAGTGCCCTATTTAAGGGTATAGGGGGCAATTTCAGACACATTAGTTGTCATTCTATGTATTTGCCTGTGTTCGAGCCATTTATTAGTTGTCATGGTTTCTAATTAGTTCTCACCTGTTTCCTGTTCTGTTGATTATCATCCTCAGTGTATTTAAGGCCTTGGTTCCATCAGTTCATTGTCTTGTGCTACAGTTATGTTACTGTGTAGTATTTACAGAGACAACTTTTGATTTGAATAAAGTATTACTAAATTTTGAAATTATAATTAATTGAGATTAATAAATGCTTCAGAAGTATTTTTCATTTTTAGTTCATGTTAACTAATATAGTTAAATAATGTTGCTTTAAAATTTATTATATATATCGTAAATATTTGATCTTATTATTTTGTCACCGTATGGTTAACAAAGGCCACACACACACACACAAACACACACACACACACACACACACACACACACACACACACACACACACACACACACACACACACACACACACACACACACACACACACACACACACACACATCAGGAGAAAACACACTTGGACACAGACAAACTTTCATGCCCACACCTGCACATATACAGTACACAGTCATACCTGGAATGGTCCGCTGGGATAGAGCTCAGCATCCGCCTTCCTCCATTCAGGCCCCTGGTGTCCGGAGAGGGTCCAGACAGCAGAATCCACAGTGGCGATGCTCTTCACCCTCATCAGAACATTGAGCGTGCCTGCAGACACACACAAAACACAGCAGAGTTTAGTAGAACGGCGACATGCTCTTTCCCTGGGTTTTGCTAACACTTCTGGTTCTAGACTTTAGACTATCTGCATTAAGTTTAGTCTACTTTGCAACCTAGGCTGGCCGTAATAATGCAAATATATACATATAGTATAACTTCATGGTGAAAAATGAGACATGCACAACATTTATGAAATTAAAGTCTTATTCTACACATTCGCTCAAAAATCACAAACACACTGAAAACAGTAGATCAGTTATTTGAGAAACTGCATAATCTCAATCAATCAGACTGGACCTTGGAATCATGAGATGCTCTTGCCATTTTTCTGTGCAATAGACTATTTTTCTGTGCAATCAATTATTGCTTACAAACAAACGATCAGGATTTGACACAAATTATGATAGATCATTGCTTCTGCTCTAATAAGACCCCATTGACCCGCCACTGATGTCAGTAGATTAGCATTTCTCGGAGGCATTGCACAAACCCCGATTACACTCCCGTGACAAATATAAGGTCAAATACATGACCATTGATTATCTTACCACCACAGTACGATGCACTGGTGTGGTTTCAAATATGCAAATAAAAATACTGTAAAACACGTGATTGTGTGAATTATTGTAGTAATGTAGTAAATTAAAGTCAGAGATTATAAAATGTCAAACATTATTATTTAAAGTGCCTGTATTATGCTTTAAACATTCTTAAATATGTTTTGGAGATTTTCTACAATATGTTTACATGCATCCAAGTTCAAAAAAACACTTTTATATCCTACATTGCACATCACCTCATTTCTCATGTCAGAAAATGGGTTGTTCGAAGACTCGTTCTCTCTAAACCCCTCCTTTCCGCAAACCTACTCTGCTCTGATTGGCCAGGTGGCCCAATCTGTTGTGATTGGTCTACCACTTACATTGAGCGTCAGAAATAAAACTCCTATTACCATATCTGAATTTCAGCTCCGGAGTCTTCCTCAGCACTTTATAGACAGTGATACGAAAAGTAACAATGGCGCCGGTTTTACTCTATCAATATGAGCCAGAATCCTCATTCTTTTGCAAAGTGGATTTGCAGTTTCTTCTTGACAAGTTGACATCATGAACCAAACTCTTCTAGCCTCAACTACAACTACAGTGTTTGAGAGCGGGTCAAAGTAGATGTTGTTCATGGGCAGCCAATGAAGACCATAGGCAGCTATTTTGCAAATTTACATAGGTTTGTAACAGGAAGTGAGACTGGAACTGCTGACGACTCATTTGAGCGGTTCAGAATCAGTTCTGTCTTTTAGGAGGCAATAACTTTATTTGTTGTGCACGCTGATCTTTAAAACTTTGCATTCACAAACAGCTGTATTACACACTGAATGAAAGATAATATTTTTAAAAAAATGCATAATAGGGGCACTTTAAATATTTTTTACATTTATTTTACTTTTTTTAGAAGTTTTGCACTATACACTTCAGTGTGTTTTTTCAACAGCCTGTAACACATTAAATTATGCTGAAACTCATTTCCATTAAGTCCATTACTTAATAAGGCCAATGCATATTTATTCACCATAAACCACAGGCATCACTTTATAATACATTCAATTAACATGCATAATGCTCATCAGATCATTGAAAGTGCAGCGCTGCTTGGCACCCCTAAAACTGCTTGTCTGGAGAACCAGGAACGTATCTATATTCATCAGACGGTCTGTGAAAACATTGAGTGTAACACTCCATTGATAACAAAGTAGAGGCATCTTAAACACACTGACATTATGTGAGGTTCAGAGCACTTAATATGAACGTCAGTATAGAAATCTTTCACAGACACTGAACACAAACTCTCTCACACACACTGATGATTGAAGGCAGTGAGGCCAAGTGGCACCTTTATGACTCATGCATTAAAATTATTACTCTGACTTTGTGCTTAACGGAAACCAATATATAATTCAGTTGCATTTTGGAACAGAAAGAGAGCCAGAAAGAGAGAGAGAACACACTGTTGTAGTGCCTCAAATTAAGCTCTGGCTCTGAACGTTAAAAAACACACACACATATTTCACTAATGTTTCTAAACTTTCACCCGACATTCTATACGCTGCTCATGACATGCACACATAGAAGATAAAAACAGACAGGTCCAGACGACCAGCCAGGCTTCACATCGTTACTTATTCAGGAACAGCAGATATAAATGAATAACACAATGGAGAGAAGTGGCACACAGAAACATTAACAAAGCAAACAGATGGTACTGTGACAAAGTGGCCTGTTCAAAGTACAAACCGCATCCTAATAAACTCATCTAAAGCTGTCTGAACAATATCAGCAGATACTGACCACAAATACATCAATACAAATGCAGTTACGTAAATATTTACAGTGTAGAGTCTTAGGGCTGTTTCACGCAGAACACGTTTTGCTGTTAAAAACGCAGAAACGCATTTTTTTTAAATGGAAAACCTTGTCAGCAGAGGCTATTTACACTAACCCCGCTCACTGAAGTCTGATTGGGCCAGACAAAATAAAATTTGAAGAAAATATTCGAAAAGTGGAAATAAAGTGTCTAATAATAAAGTGCTTATCGGTTAGGGTTAAGCGTAGGGAGGGGGGCATCCATTTCTTAATTTTAATAAATATAATAATTTACACTATGTTATTATTGCATAGCGTTTAATGTACAACAACACTGATGAGCAATAGTATCTGGCACTATTTATGAGTAGGCTTTAAAGAGCATTTAACTACTATTTACACTTATTGCAAAGAAAATAATACTATTTTCTTAGCAGATATTTCTATGTGGAAGAAGAGACCTTTTGAGGAATGTCAACTTTTCAACTTTAAGCTCAATCCCTCTTTTGGTAGCAATATAAATGAAGACAAAAAATTTACTGTTTAATGTTATTTTTTTTATATTATTTTTCTTTATTCATTTTCATAATAATTTCATAATGTCAGTATGTTTGTACATGTGTGCTGATGAGAGGTATGGGATGAGTTATATTTTGCATACAAGTATGTGTGCAATGTAACGTTCACTGAGCAGAGATGTTCCACTAATAATGATACTTCACTTGGCATGTTCTTTACAAGGAAAGGAATGTTTCAACTGATGCAAATGTACCACTAATGTATACACAGAGGGAATGTGGATTGTACCATGTGTAAGCACGAGGTACACGTTCCATTTTTAACATGTTTTTCTACCTTACAAGGAAGTTGTAAGTCCCAGAGTGGTGTATATAAGCTAAATCCTTACTGTACTGACTGTACTGAAGGAGAAACATAGAGATGAGGGGGTAAGGAAGGAGAAACCCAGAGAAACCATTTACAGCTGGCATGATGGGGTGAGAGGATAGAGAAATGGAGAACAGAGAAGTCTGGAATGATAAGAATGTAAATGTGTACCTTGAAATGCAATGTAAGTCGCTTTGGATAAAAGCGTCTGCCAAATGCATAAATATAAATGTAAATGTAAAATGGAATGAAGGCCTCCTCACCTATAGCCTAACTCTGCTGTGCCTGTTTCTCTCTGTCTGATACATGTACTGTATAAAATAATAAATAGAAATCTCTTGGCAAATTAACTGGTGTAGCTTCCGTGATTCAACCATAACGGGGGAAAGCATGATTTTCAAATCTTCAATGAATGGTTAATTTTAAGATAGAAAGCAATTTGTATTGTACAAGGTCATACATCTGAATATTGCTATAATACGGCACCTCAAGCAAAAAAGTATCACCATGTGTTTTTGATGACGTGCAAGTAACCAATCAGTACCATCTGTATGATGTACCACCACAAGTATTATTTTATTTTTTAAATTTTTTTGAAAAGCAAAATCACTATAATAAAGTCCACATGTGTCATTGCTGTACAGACATTACAGTTTTCAAAGCGATTCGAAGAAAATCAGAAAACCTTTATCAGAAATGCTGTGTTGTATCAGAGCCGCACTATTAGCTCTCTGCCTTGGCTAAAAGCATCTGCCATGTTTCAATGGCCGCAATCACGCTGAAGAGGTGCTCGCTGGGTGATAAAAAAGCAGAAATTGTGTGCTGGTGCTTCTTTAAGGTGATTACACGACTCAACACATAAACCATTGTTAAAAAAAAAAGAAAAAAAAGAAAGAAATGGGCCAGGCACTTAAAAATCACCCTTGCGCAAAAACCTTTAAAATCAACGGCTAACCAACCCTTTAAAGAAACAATTGTGTATATGGACAGGATCTACTAAAGACCTAACGCCCCAAACGGACCTCTGTGCTGTCAGACAACACAAAAGATCCAAACATCAGAGGCCCTTGGCTAACCTTGACATAGGACAAAGTCATCATTTACCCACCCTCATGTTGTTCCAAACCTGTATGAGTTTCTTTCTTCTGCTGAACAAAAAAGAAGATATTTTGAAGAATATGGGTAACCAGACAGTTGATTTACCCTATTAACTTCCATAGTATTTTTATCATACTATGGAAGTCACTGGGGTCCATCAACTGTCTGGTTACTGACATTCTTCAAAATATCTTCTTTTTTGTTCAGCAGAAGAAAGAAACTCATACAGGTTTGGAACAACTCGAGGGTGAGTAAATGATGACAGTATTTTCATTTTTGCGTGAACTATCCCTTTAACTAAAACATTTGTTATCTGAAATAAAATAAATAAGTTAACTGAAATAAAATATTTAAAAGAAAACTTTGAGATAAAAAAAAAAGTAGCTGCTTGCACATTCTAAACATTCAATAGTTGCCTTGACAAGAATTTTCAAGTTCAAAAGACTCCTGTTACTCATTAGGAGAAGATTTTTTTTTTTAAAGTTGACTGTAATTGGACTTAATTAGTTGAGTTAACTTGAAATTGAATGTGATAGGTTGCTCAACTTTTTTTTTTTTACAGTGTCATTTACTTACAATGTGTGATGTAGCTGCTGTCAGATCCAATACAGTTTGGCTGCTTAATCTTTCAACAAAAGTTTATTTGCAAACTCTTCATCACTGTGCCTCATTTACAATACGATCTGCAGTCAAATTCTCTGAACAAATCCTCCGACGCAATCCAGGACGCCATTAAAAATAAACAATCCACTTGTTCCTGATGCTGGTATCTTTCTGAAGTTTGTACAGAGACACAGACAAGCTGTTTAAACTGTCCGCGTCAAAGTGAACACTCCTTTACGCTTCTATTGACTCTTCCATTTGTCCTGTTGTCGGCAGACTCAAGCACTTGGAGTATGTCAGAAACTGAACACTCGTCTGATATAAACAATACTCATAGAAACAATGTGCTTGAATTTCCATCCATTTTTGCCAGAAACTATCACGAAATGCTTAGTATAAACACTTTGGGTAAGAGTGATGATTAAGGGCCGGTTCACACAACGCGTTTTTGCTGTCAAATGATGCGCGAGACACTGCAAAAAGATGTCTGTCTAGTACTTTCACATTGAAAAACAATGGAAAAGTAGCGCAGTGGAATGCCACATTCATTCGAAAAAAGATCTATTTTACAGTTGCGGTTTTTAACGGTTGCGAAGTAAGTTTCAGACCAAATGTAGTTCCTACTATGCGATTTCGGATGCAGCGAATGAATACATGCAACAGTTAGGGTCCATTCACACAGAACACATTTTTACAGGCCAGTGGAATAAAAAATAAAAATAGCAAGGTCTATAGATGCATTTTTTGAAAGTTGAACTTCTTTTAACTTGAGCACTGCGTTTTTCAGAACATATTTTAGAACGCCATCTTATGCATGAGACGCTGCAAAAGAAGCCAGACGCGAATGCAACAGTTAAACATGTCCGTCTAACGTGCGTTTGCATAGAAAACCAATGGAAAAGCAGCGCAGAAATGCATTCTATGTGAATGACCCCAAAGTCTGAGCAAACAGGCCATTCATTCTTGTATTGCCGGGAACAAAAAGTGTTTGCATCACTAAACAACAACAATGACTGACAAAACACCATGTCAAGCCACTGCTGTCACTCACTAACAGGAATAGGGTCGCACTGTGATGGTGTAATGAGTGAAGGATCTAATGGACTGACTGGTGCTGTGATTGACTTCTGCTCTAATGGATCCACTGGCTGCTGTACTCCTTTGTAATGAACTTCAAGCCTAATAAAGTTACGGTCTAACAGAACATGCTATTGTGTTGCTCTTGATGAAAAATCGAACAGAGTACTGCAATTGTAAATTAGAAAGTCTCAACAGTGTGAAGAGGAGGGCGAATGATAGAAAAAGACAACGTGAAATCAAATTTGACTATTTAAATGACTTTCAGGGGTGCATGTTAATCCAATACATTAGCCTAATAGCACTGTGTTTATGGTATCTAATCAATCCCGTTAAACCCTGTCTATTTCAAAGAGTAACAGAAAAAATTAAAACGAGATAAATAAACAAAATAAAAATAAAAAACTGAGGAAATAAGAATTATTATTAAATTAAATTAAATTAAATTACACAACTAAAAATACAGCAGAAAATGAAATGATGAAAAAGAAGAGACAATAAGAAGGGAAAATAATAACAATAATAATGATCACAAAATAATAAAAACAAAAATGCAACAGTTAAGGAAGAGGAAATTCTATATAAAAAATATCACTATGAAAAACCCCAACTAAAAACTCTTTCCCTACTAGTGTATTTTAAGTTGATAATTTTCACAAAACTTCCATGGCCCCCAGAATATTTTGTTGTATGAATATCTGAACATAAAGAACAGAGCCATAAAAAAAAAAAAATCTAGCTCCATGCATTTTTTTATATCAACACTAGAGTGTGGGTAAGTTTCATTAAAAAGCAACATTTTGAACAAAAAGCTGAGAGCATCAAATTTTTGTCAAAGACTACATCCAGATCAGATTCAGAATGATGATCAAAACATGGATGGAGTAGATCGAGTCCATCAATACCCACAAAGCTTCACAGTCCTACCGCTCATCCTTTTTTTGTAGGGTTATCAAACAGAGACAAGCCTCCAGATAACTGAATATACTCCACACACAAATAGAGAGATGCTCAGATGTGATCAAATCTGTCTCCGTGCAGGTGAAGTTCGTTCAGTTTAATCAAATAGCTCAAACATGTGAGTGAGAGCTTTTTGAGAAACTTAAAAACCTAAACTTTTGAACTTTTGTATCTATTATGAGTAGTATGTTGTTCTGCAAATAGCGCAAGGCTAACGTCTCGATGTGCTGATTAAGCTCTGCTGAATCTAATGCTAGTGTGGCATAACCAACGCAGAGCTAATCTCTTCAATTGCTAATTGGGATGTAATCAAATCTAATGCAAGCACAGTGGCACAAATAAAAGTCTAAGCTCTCATACTGCTAATGAGGTTGTAATTTATGGCCAGCGTCGAGCGGCTAACACAGTCCTACACGTTAAGATTGCTAACGGGGACGTCTGTCTCTCAGTAGGGCGTCTCATGTAATGAGAGTCGAGCCAGCTGTGCCTCCTTCTCAGTTTAGCATCTGTGCCCACAGTGCCGCCCACATGCCAATGCACAGGCTAATGATTAGCAGATTAGTGCACACAGACAGTAATCAGCAGATATATGACGCATCCAGACTAACAGATCACTGCGACCAGTCGCGTGAAGGATAGAGATGAAAACTGTTCAATCCAGTCTGGTCAAGCTGATTAAGCTTGGGGTAAGATTATGAGGGGTTTGGACAGGGAGATCAGTAATACCACACCAGAAAACCATCTTATGCAGTTTAAACAGTTTTTTCTCCAGCAGAGATTCTGATTTAAACGAAAGGAAAATACAAGATTTATAGATGCAAAATAAATAAATGAATTAATCAATAAAATATCACACTTTGTTTGTCGTTAACATGTTTAGCTAAGCTATTCGATTAATTTCGATATATATCGCGCAGCCCTAATATATACATAATATAATATATATCTAAAATATAGCCCTATATACAGTACTGTGTATATATATATATATATATATATATATATATATATATACAGTGCTTGTCAAAAGTTTGGGAACATTACTATTTTTAATGTTTTTGAAAGAAGTCTCTTATAGTCATCAAGCCTGCATTTATTTGATCAAAAATATAGTAAAACAGAAATCTTGGGAAATATTATTACTATAAATAACTGATTTAACTAGATTTTAAAATGTTATTTATTCCTGCGATGACAAAGCTGAATTTTCAGCATCATTACTCCTGTCTTCAGTGTCACATGATCCTTCAGAAATCATTCTAATATGATGATTTGATACTTATAGTTTTTGATATTTGATTTGATACTTTGATATTTGATAGTTATTATCAATGTTGGAAACAGTGCTGCTTAATATATATATATATATTGGAACCTGTGATACTTTTTTCAGGATTCAGCACAATGTAAAAGAAAGGTCAAAGGTAGTTTATACCGATACTCCAATACTGTAGCAGCAAATAAAAATACCTCTAAAACCAGCAACTCTCATTTAAAAGCAGACAGAGACAAATATGATGGGTTGGAGAGCTTTAGTAGACAGCTTGAGTATGAGGTTATGTGCATGTACACCCTAGGGTGATTTTGATCATGATTAATGTGATTCGCCTTTCAATTTTAATTTTCATTAAGGACCTGCTGTCCTCTCCGACTCCTAAATAGCAATGGAATTAATAAAACATACCCTTTGAAATATACAGTGCAGGCCTGCAGCAGGGAGTCCAAAATGCCTTTGGAAAGCCGAACAGATTGAAGTGTGTTGTGTGTTCACCAGCCGCCCCCCATCGCGAACCCAGCCCGTGTCATGAGTGGCAACTGGCAAATAATTAAACGGGCTCGTCTCATTAGAACAGGAGACAGACAGCGGAGACGCACAGGTAAAGAAATGAGGTGGAGTGAAAGTAAAGCAGACAGACAGTCAGAGAGAGAGAGAGAGAGATGCAGAAGAGGAGAAAGAGAGGGAGAGAAGCACAATTCATGAGCCGTTAATGGGCTGATAAAGTTTGAAAAGAGAGCGCAGATAAAAAGCGAGGGGAAACAGGACGTTTCGGTTACTTTATTTGTCAAGCTGAAAAATGAGGAAAACAACAACAAAAACTTTTGGTCTGCTGTCGAAACTTTGCTTGAAGGAGTTTTCTGTGATAAATTCCTTACATTAATGAGCAATTAAAGTCTGTGTGTACAAGTGCGTGATAACAGGTTGTTCCCAGAGAGTTACAGATCTTTGAACCCCATCAAGAACACCCATTAATCACTGTTCATGTTGCATTTTTTTAAATTATAAAAACATTATTTACAGTTTTATGAGTTATTTATGTCGTAATAGAGAGGTTTTGTCAGATTTAGCTTACTTCTAGGAACAGTTTTGTCATCAAACTATAGTAAATCCCCACCACCCACACACATATATATATAGTATCCTGAGCAAAGAAACAGATTTCTAGAAGGCTCTGCTCCAAAACAGTCCACTGTCTAATTAAAAAGCATTTTAGGTGCGATTCAGAGGCTAATTCGGGTTAGCTTTTCAAGAGACCTTCTTTTAATAGCGTTCTAAGTGGCCGTTCACACAGGACATGTTCTTGCATTAAAAACAGTGCAGAGGAATCGACCACAACGTCTCAAAGAACATTAAAAGTTGAACTTAATTTAACGTGACATGGTGTCTTAAAAAAACAGCCACAGACGCCTACTTAGCATGTTGCCATAAAACAACAATGAAAATGTAGTGTAGACGGATGATAGAACGTGTCCTGTGTGAAAAGCCCCTGAGGCAGCGTCGCATGTTTCCTTAACATAGACAATTCCATAATGCATTGTGACGAGTGAAAAACTAAAAATAGCGTAGCGAATATAACATGTTAATCTAATTACAAATTGACAGTTCTAGCCAATGTTTGTGTGTGAAGTGTACTCGGTTAGAATTACTACTGTGTGACGCTGATGTGTTTTCATGTTTTATGGGCACTTTCCATAGACATAATGTTTTTATACTGTACAAACTGTATATTCTATCTCTTTACACTAACACTACCTAAACTTACCCATCATAGAAAACTTTCTGCATTTTTACATTATCAAAAAACATCACTTGGCATGATTTACAGTATAAGTAGTTTGCAAGGACAAGGATTTTTGTGGGGAAATTTTGTCCCCATAATGTAGGGTTTACCACACACACACACAAGACTCTCTTGGAGCAAAGAGAATAGACAGATGTCACTTTGAAACAAACCTTAATGTTTTAACAGTCACAATAAATAAGTAATGGATGTGTGGATGACATCACCTCTCTCTCTGACTGTCTGTGTCCTTCACTGTCTTTGACCTTCTGGTGAACGCTACTCATAAAGCACTGTACTTTCCTTGACAGAATCAGCTCAATGCTGTGGTGGAGGAGAGCGCTTTTCAAGACACGGCGAACTCAAGTTAGAAGCTGAAGTATAAACACATGTGTAGGCACACGCACAGATTTCTGCAGGGAAACAACGTCCTCAAACTTACAACCTGTCATATCCAGACCACTTGCCACTATCCAATCAATTCTCCACGAATGCAACAGCCAAACAACAGGTAACCAAAGTAAAATAGGTTTCAAAATCGAGAATTAAAATGTTTTTGTCTCTCTGACTGAGATGGTGGGAATTCAGACTAGGGTTAAAGGCTCACCAATATGTTTCCCGTTCATGTTGTAGTAGAAGGAGACACAGTATGGGGTTCTGTTGGTCCCCGTTGGTCCTCGTGCTGCCGTCACGTTGTACAGTGGAGAGAGCAGACGAGCTCGGTCCCCGGCCTGACGGGGCCGCGACGTCTCAATGTACATGTAGAAACCTTTATTGTAGAAGGAAAGTACAAAACACATGCGTTATCACGGGGTTTTTCAAAGAGGGCAGGAGCAAATAAATAAATAAATAAATAAAATAAAAATATATATATATATATAATATATATATATAATATATATATATATATATATATATATATATATATATATATAAAAATAAAAAATTAAATTAAATTAAATTAAATTAAATTAAATTAAATCAATTGTTTTCAAGGATACAAGTGTGTCTTTCTAGGGAGTTTCCAGTGGAAAAATTCTGTAAAGGTACAATATTTAGTTTGAAAAAGCACTATTAAAATACATTTGAATTTAATAGAAAATAGTGTGTTGGTGGATGAGGATGTAATTTGTGCGTGTTTTTACCCTCTTTCGTCCCACTCCTGTCCGTATCAGGCCCTGTATTAACCGACCGCTTGGGATTCTGGGTGAGATGGTTCTGTCTGGTCCAGTCAAACACATCGCTGCGGTCTTGAGTGAAGCCACATATCCTAATATCCTCAAAGCCGCACACTTGATCTAAACACACAAAAACATGAAACGGATTCGAGATTCATCTTACTAGTTAATTGGCACTAACTGCATGTAATGATTAAAGTAAAAAAATACTCTATGCAAGCTCATGAATGCAAAAATGTGATACTGAATATTAAAATATGTTGAAGCACAATTTATAAGCATTGATACAAGGGGTGCTATAGCAGCCATTAGCAAAAACTGTACACGTCTCAGTCCGTTTTCTCGTTCAGGTCAAAGATTGTCCTAAATGAAGCATTACACATGGAAAATCATATGGGAATTTAAGTGCAATATACATCAGAATGATTGTGGGTGTGCAATCTGAAGCTGACATTTGCCTCATAATAGTGCAAGAATCTGCTTAGCATGGGTAAGCATTCACACCTGCGATTGCGTACTTGCATAAAGTATTTTTCTGGCCTAATACTGATGAGCAAATCTAAGGAGAAGGTGTGTAGGTTTTAATGTAAGGAGGCTTCTTGACAGGCTCCTCTGGAGAACTGAAGTACTCTCAGCATATTGCGACATTCACAGCGATTACCCTCATTTAACAAACACAGAATACTGTAGTTAGTCACCCAGAACGTCTCAATTCACACTTTAAATGGCTGATTGACTCATTTTCCGTGTGTGAGAGAAGACAGAGCGAATTAATGGAGAAGAATGCAGGATTTCCGTGTTGTGGTTTGAAATCACCATTCTCTCCCCTCCACAAGCATCCAGCTCTTCAATTTACTCTGCTGATCGCCAGTCTGTTTTAATTTAAGGTTTTTTTTTTTTCGTTTTTTTTCTTTGTAGCTTTTTGGCAAAGCTCTGTGCTTATGCTGCCAGTAGAACTGTGTTGAATTTAATTGGGAAGAACTGAAAGGCAGGGCAAGCATGAGATGGGAGGATGGTTTAGAGGAGAGAGAAAGACAACACGCACAAAAGCATCATGGAAAGAAAAAGTAAAGAACTGTCTTACCTGAAGGTCTTGGATAAGTGTAGGCTGCATGAGAAAAGAAATAAAGATTATATAAATATACATACATCACACAAGGCTGTATGATATAACTACAAAACACTACCTAAAAACACTTTATTTTTCAGCCTTTTGACAAATACTAAATAATAATATATATAATAATATATATAAATTCAATATATTTTACAATATTTATATAATTCCTCAAAAATAGCACTAACGTTTTGTTCCATATATAATCTTCAACTATTATTTTAACAAACTTATTAATTTACCATTTTTAAATTAGAAATTAGATTACAATTTTTTAATGCAAGCAAAAAAATCTGTAAAAAAAAATAGTTAAAAGGCATTTTTTATACAAGATATAATTTTCCATTATAGAGACAATATAAAAATATGTAATGTAGTACTAAATAGCATAATTAACAATAAATTAATAAATAATATTTACATCCATACTTTTTTACCAAACATTTGGATATAAAATAAAATTATATTAATAAAAATAATAATATTAATCAATTTTTTTTTTTTTTTATAATAGCAATAAATAAATAAATACTTACATATGTCTTACCAAACATTTTAATATAATATAAAATATCTATAAATGATATAACAAATTAATGAAAAACATTTGTATGCATTAATAACAGTAGCAGAAACTAACATATATCATAAATATATAACCCATTATATTTAACATATAATACAAAGTGTATACTCGTGTATGGAATTTTTGTGTGTATCACATAAGAAGGGTTCGATGTCTTCCAGCAGTCCTTTTATTCTGGAGGTTGGCCATTTTTTGGTCTGCTGAGAGCAAGTGCTGAGATTGGGAGTGTAAGATTGAAAGATTATCCAATGGGATTAGATTCTATCAGCCGTTTCTGAGATTCAGACTCCGCTCTGGCACTGAAACCGCTGGCCTGTTCCCGCTGTTCTGTAGCATCAGCTATCTCAACACACGATGGCTGCCATACTTTCGACATCTCAATTTAACATAATCCCGAAAGTGAAACCTCACATTTGAAATGCATGACCTCTGTTGATGGGAATCATGAGGAATTTCACAATTCTGGCTCGGATTCCCATTCCACAACTAGCCCAGCTTTGCTTTGTGCTTGCCCACATACAAATATCAAGATATCAAAATTAAACAAGATTGTAGTTTTCCAGCCTGAATGTAAAATATGAACTTTCATGATATGAAACTTCCAGTGAATATGAAATATCTTGCAGATATATTGCAGATCTCTGTGGATTTAAACATCAATACAAAAGTAAATAGATACGAGGAGCCTACACATTCAACAACTGATGAGTGACATCTTGCATGTCATATGATGCAAATACCAAATGACTTGCATAAGTGTAAGGTGACTTACGTTCGGAGTACTGTATGGTGCGTGTGACTGTGTTTCCGGTGCCGTAGTTAGTTATGGGAGTAAGGCTGACCTCATACGACAGGGGAATACGCAAGTCCGTCAGCGTGTAGGACATCAGCACACCTTTCACTGGCTCTTTAGTGGTGATCTGCTTGGACAAAACCATCTGTCGGTTCTGCAACGAGAGGAATATTCAGTGATTATGATTACCATTTATACTTGTCTTAACATAAAATCATACACTACAGGTCAAACTTTTGGGATCGGTTAGCATTTTAAATGTTTTTGAAAGAAATCACGTACACTCACCAAGGCTGCATTTATTTGATCAAAAAGTATCATTTTTTGTGAAATATTATAACCATTTTAAATATCGGTTTTCTATTTTAATACTTTTTCAAATACATTTAAAAGGGTTTTTTTTTTCTGCAATTTATTTCAGCATCATTTCTTGCATCAGTCTTCAGTGTCACATGATCCTTCAGAAATCAATATGCCGAATTGCTGCCCAAGAAACTGTGACGTTGTTTTGTTTTTGTTTTTTTTGAGTTGATGAATTCAATGAAAGCTCCAAAAAAGCACTTATTTGAAAAAGAAATATTTTATAATATTAGAAATGTCTTTACTGTCACTTTTGAAATGAATGTATCACTGCTGAATTACTAAAATCTTACTGACTCCAAACTTATGAATGGTAGTGTATATATATACATATACACTATTAGTACATTATTAAATGTTTTATAATTCCACCTTTTTGAAGAAATTATTGTTTTTATGTGTCTTTGTGTTTCCATCTGTGGAGTAACTCATGAATAACATGAATAAGTAATTACTTGTTTGAAAAAAGTTGCATTTAAAATCACTTAAAAATTCATTAAGCTTTGAAATTTATGGATGATACAACACTGATGTCAAATGTTGCACTATTATTATTCCTCAGCTGTTTTTTTTAAACAGAATCACCCAACAATAACGAATTGCATATAGCCGTGTGTCTCATAAGTAGAGCTGGCATGATTTTGGATTGGTAACTATGTCATGAAAAAAGAAAGAAAGAAAGCAGAACAGGGAAAAGAGGAGGAGAGGGGGAAGATAGAAGAAACTGCAATATGTCAATGACTGCATGGACAAAGACAATCGCTCATCTGACCTTATGGCTTTTCACTTTCATAAGCATTTTCCCTTTCAGTGAGGACAGAAACTTGTTGCATCACACACAGTGTTGTACATCTCTAACCTCCACAAACCACAGAAAGGCCTTCAGTGCAATGATTTGCTGAGTGCAAGGTCAGCTGGTATCAAGCCACCCTGCTGTAAGAAGCTTTCGCAGTCTTTCCTCAGGCACAACAGCGGTGTGCTGACTAAGAACACTTGCTGAAACAGATCAACTTGTCATTCTCTACTTTGGCTTTCCCGTGGGATATCTACAACGCCTCTGAATGCTGCTGGGTTTGAGGCATTTCTGAAGAAATTTTAGCAAAACAATAGCATTTTATGTGTGTGTGTGTTTTTTTTTTATTTGTTTTATTTATGCCTAAGCTTTGTGATTTCCCCTTTAAACGTATTTATTCACTTTACAAAAAGGCATTTACTGTTGCAGGTACTGTGTACTACAAGTTCAAACACTAGTAGCTAAAGCAATGCAAACTCTTAGACCAATCCAAGCTCGATTTCAATCTAAATAAAGCATTGCACTCTTATTGTCAGAAGGAGCGTATTAGCGTAAAAATTACCATAGTGGAGCAACAGATTGAAGAGAATGCTGAAGCATGTTAGTTAGCAAGCTGAATAATAATACAAGCAGTTCAATAGCGCAAAAGGTAATAGTGAAGGTAACTTTCTACCCTATTTAAGGTTTGTTACCACCACAGTAGTAACCCATACAGAAAAACCTCTGGACAAATAGATTTCAAATATATTCTAAATATATGTTGTAAACGGCGTGGCATAAGGAAGTATATTCAAGTTGAACCTTCTAAATAAATATATTTTAGTTTGGAAACATTTTTTTTGTTTCTGAAATATGTCTCTTATTCTCACCAAGGCTGTATTTATTTGATCAAAATTACAGTAAAAACAGTAATATTGTGATATATTATTATAATTTTAAAAAACTGTTTTCTGTTGTAAAATGTTTTAAAATTTAATATATTTCTGTGATGGTAAGCTGAATTTTCAGCATCATTACTCCAGGCTTCAGTGTCACATGATCCTTCAGAAATCATTCTAATATGATGAGTTGCTGCTCAAGAAACATTCGTTATTATTATCAATGTTGAAAATAATGCTGCTTGATATTCTATCAATTATTCTTTGTGGTAACCATACACTACCATTCAAATGTTTGGGGTATGTAATATATATATATATTAACATGACAGAAATAAATTATATTTTTTATTAAAACAAAAAACAGCTATTTTAATATGTAATAATATTTCACAATATTACTGTTTTTACTGTATTTTTTTTATCAAATAAATGTAAGCCTTGGTGAGCTTAAGATATTTCTTTCAAAAACATTTAAAAATCTTAATGTTTCCAAACCTTTGACCATTACTTCCTGTATGGCCAACAAATATATGAGAACATAAGGAAAATAGTACCTAAAATATAGGTGAATCTATTTCAAAATCTAAATCAGCAATATATTTTGGTAATTTCTGTATATTATAAAATAGACTTAAAATAGATATCTGAAAATGTCATTTTGGCCGTATGTGTCACAATTATGTTAATCTAGTTAGTTCCCTTGTTTACGCTGTGTATATATTCTCCCGTTCAGTTCTGTTCCTTGTTGGCTATTGTTCGTGTGAATGCTAAAATGCTGTTACATTCTGTTCACCTGCTATTGGATTAAATCTTGTTTACCATTCAAATCTGCGTTCGTCTGTCTGCTTCATCTGCCTAGTCGTGACAGAATGGACCATTGACTGTAAGGCAGGGGTAAAGTCGGCATATTGTGTTATGATTTCTTCAATTCATACAAACAGTTTGCAGTTCCATTTGGTGCCGCAAAAACAATTAGCTGTGTCTTATTAGAGGAAATGAATGTGCATTGAGCTGTTCCAGGTCAGCTCTCACTCCCAGAGGATGTGTGGTAATCACAGGGCCGACGGCACCGCGCCAGTCCACTCTTTTTCCATGTGGAATTATGGGAAACGTGGCAGCAGCCCCATGGAAACAGTGCACAAAGGAATGAGAAATTATCTTCAGCTCCGCATGGAGACCCAGGCAGTAGGTAAACCCGCCGGCATTCCCTCTAAACACGACACACATGAATAAGTATGTGTGTATGAAGCTTTTTTTCATCCTTTGTTCCCCCTTTTCCAGGTAGGATGTAGAAGCATAGCTGTGATGTTAACCTGGCTAGTGAGGTCAAACACATTTGTTATCTGTCTAATTAAGTGCCACCGTAAACCCCTGTTACTGGGCCGTTCACCAAGGCAACATGGAGTGGTGTGCTGCCACGTCCAACGCTAAACCCACTTGAGCCTACACAATGCATGCCAAGACTTAACAGCCGTATCTAACACACACACGCACACGCGCGCACACACACGTGCACCTTGTAAAAGTCACAGATAAATTGTCTCCGCTTGGCTGCTACTCTCAGTTAACAGGGATTTTCTGTGTATCTCTCTTCATCTAAATTACCACACACACACACACACACACACACCAGGGAAGGGTGGCAGTGCTTAATGAATAATAATAATGTAAATCATGGCCACACTGTACTAAGTACATTCCTTGTTTTGTTTTAACTAAAACAAGGGAACAATTATTATATAATGTAGACACGATTTATTAAAACGAGGGAACTAATTATTATATCGTACGAACGATTTATCTAAAACGATGGAACGAATTAATAAAATATGCTGACGTATTAGTAAGCCGTGGGAACAATACTTGTCCTTGAACGATATGAACACGAGTTCGATGATATCAATGATTAAAAATAAGAGCTGAACGACAGCTAATAACAAATAAAAAAATGGAGAAAATATCCATGTTACTTTATATATATATATATTTTTTTTTTTTTAAATAGCATTTTTAATATAAAATGTCTTCATAAGTTGGTTATATTTCAAAATATTAGTGAGAACATTTAGCCCTCACATGTATAGCTAAACCTACACACACCTGTGTGTTATACCTCCCACAATCTTTCACCTCCGAATGTCTTTTTTCATTCAGTTATTTGTTGTTCTCTGTTTGTTCCCATACGCCAGGTAATGTATCAGCCTTCTGTGCGTGTGCTTTCCGTCATCGATATCAGTCACACATCCATTAAAAGAGACCAGGGGCTACTGCAACTTTTTTTTTTTTTGACATTTTCCCTCATAACTTACAGACTACTACAAATAAGAAACACATATGCTGTATGTGCCAACAATAACAGTATCATTACGTTGAGAAAGACCTGATCATAATGAGCTATAGGCCCTATTTTAACGTTCTAAGCGCATGGTCTAAAGAGCAGGGCGCAAGTTCACTTATGGCGTGTCCGAATCCACTTTTGCTAGTTTAACGATGGGAAAAATGGTCGGCACGCCAGGCGCATGGTCTAAAAGGGTTGTCCCTATTCTCATAATGAGTAATGGGTGTGTTTTGGGATTTACATGTGTTAAACCAATCAGAGTCTCATCTCCCATTCCCTTTAAATGCCAGTTGCGTTCACGCCATGGCAGATTCGCTATTTACATGACAGAATTTGATAGTGGAAAGACCGAAGCCGTCTCCAGAGTGCAAACTGATCTGCTCGTGCGCGAGGTAAAAGCATGCAAGTAAACCATCTACGGGACAAGCCGGATTCCACCATATCTTTATGTACACAATAATAATCTTTTACATTGTAATCCTTTTATTTTAAATATTTGCATGTTTGTGTGATGCTGCACGTCCCTGTGTGTTTAAAGGGGTGGTATAATGCCCTTTTCACAAGATGTAAAATAAGTCTCTGATGTCCCCAGAGTGTGTGTGTGTGAAGTTTTAGCTCAAAATACCCCACAGATATTTTTATATAGCATGTTAAAGTTGACACTTTTTGAGGATTAGCAAAAACGCACCGTTTTGTGCCTGGCCCTTCAAATGCAAATGAGCTGCTGCTCCCGACACAGAGGGCGGGGTTTCAAGAGCTCGTGTGTGTTAGCAGCTCCGATTACCTCACGCAGACACACACTAATGTCAGAAACTGTTCTGCCTTTTATGTTTAAACCGAAGTCAGACAAAGATGGAGAGACTCAAGAAGAAGTGACAACACGTAGAATGCAACAGGACGTCTCTGAATGGTTAGTTGATGGATTTATGTTGCTGATGTGGAGTTAATTATCTTCAATTAGCATATTCTATCATGATAATCTATAAATCGCGCGTATAGGAACTGTTGTGAGATGCACACAGAGTGACTTTCTATTGCGTGTGAAAAGACGGATGCTACAGTTCCAGCTGACTCACAAATGTGCTTGACTACAACAACTCTTCCTCTTCTCAACATGGGGGGGGGGGGGGGTTATGTAAATTTTAGGGTTGGTGATGTCACTAACCTCTGAGGAATGTCGTGTTGTAGTCCTTAAAAAACGATTTCTTTAAAAGCAAATATATCCCTTTGCTTTGAACTTTGAGCGTTGTAACTTTGCTGAAGTTGTTTATGCTCAAACAGCAACATTACACACTAACTAAAGATAGAAAAGTGAAATCATAATCAACCACCAATAAGCAGAGTGTACATGAGTTGTGTACCCGCCTATAGGCGCAGTGCTCTTTAAATACCAAAAAAAATATATTGTGCCATTGACTTTAGACCAGGTTTCAGTTGGTCAATGGCGCAGTCTATTTCTGTTGCCTCAAAATAGCAACGCGCCAACAATGTGCCAGAACACACACCTCGTTTTCAGACCAGCAGCCCATGGGCGCACAAATGGGCGCAAATGCATTTGCTATTTAAACAACGTGGTTGTCACGGATTCACTCAGCACACCTCAGCCAGCGTCAACTCAACACACCTGGTCGCGATCTCACTCACCCGAATTCTGATTGTCTGCACCTGCAACTCATCACTTCACTCTGGATATAAACCCCAGTCACACCACAGCTCACTGTCCGGTCTCGTCTTCAGACACCCGTGACTCTTCAGCGCTATTCTCCATGCTCCACATTTGCAAGTATATCTCAAGTTCAAGACTCTCATTACTCTCTCTGTGTGTTCCCTGCCAGCCTCAGTATCCGGTGTTCTCCTGGAATCCCACAAGATCCAGACCCGTCCTGTTTGTCTCAACCAGCTAAGCTTCATTTATCCAGTTCCACGCCCCGAGTGACTTCCTATGTTTCATGCATTCTAAAAGACTCTAGTTCTACGTTATATTCCCTGAGTTTGACCCTTTGTGCTTCCCAGTTATCCGGAGCTGCATACAGTGTCTAAATAAACCTTTGTTATCCTTTACTCTGTGTCCTCGTTCATACAGTGGTGTGACAGTGGTGCAGGACATGAAAATGATAACTGTGTCAGACTGAAACTAGCAAAACATACTTTCGTCGTGCTTGGCGCTGCATGGGTGGCCCATAGTGTCACTGCATGTCATTGGGTGAAAGGTCAGACATAATTTGGTTTTCACATTTTGACCCAGAGCAAGTCTATGGTGGCTTGTTGGGTAAATCTAAACCTTATCCCGTCTTTCATTCTCTCTAATCAACTGTAATCTCCCTCTAAAGACGGCACATGAGCAAATATTTTTGATATTTGAAATGCATTTAAAAGCTAAAGGCAGATGTGTGTGTGCTTGTATTCGTATGGGAACATTATATGCAATTATTGCAGGAGGGTGAAGGTCATGTTTTCTAACCATATTAAAAAAACATGTATTTGTCAAATACATTAGTTGAACCAATTAAGTGAAATCAATTATTTATATGAAGTATTTTGGCTATTCACATTTCATGTTATATCAAAAAATGTCTGAAAAAACAAACAAAAAAATGAATTTACTGTGTGCGCATTTTATATTTTGACATAGTTTTTATAGAAATATTACAAATTAATTAGTTCACATCCTTAAGTTAAAATACTGTACACTCAATTCTTAATATGGAACAAAAACTGCAAAAGTTTGTTTGCATGTGAAAATATGACAAATTTGTGTCCATGTCAATGTCAGAACACTATAATTGTAAGAGCTCCTCAATAAGTCTGCACAGTATGTTCACCATTACAGAGAATTCATAATAAATCCATAACTCTGAACAGCCTTAGCCTGAAATGTTGCAAAAAATCAGTTTTCAGTTCATTAAAATTGTTTTTGGAGCAACAGGTCTCGGTCTAGTGGGCTTTAACGGTTCTAGGTCTGGGTCTTGATCGCTTGTCTTCAGGAATATGGTATATACTGAATCATTAACGGATGAAGAACTTGCAGAATCGAGCGGCTTTAAGGGTTACACCACATCGCATAGAGCTTTATGTACGAAAACTCACACACACACACACACAGCTGTAAGATCTCACCCTCTCGTAATATCACAGGTGTGTGAGGTGTGAGCAGAGGCCTGTGAAACACACTTCTCTGGCTGCAGGATTCCCCCTGCAGGTACGACTCAATAAAGATGTGTAAATGCATTCAAGCTCGCTCTCTCTCTCTCTCTCTCTCTCTCTCTCTCTCTCTCTCTCTCTCTCTCTCTCTCTCTCTCTCTCTCTCTCTCTCTCTCTCTCTCTCTCTCTCTCTCTCTCTCTCTCTCTCTCTCTCTCTCTCTCTCTCTCTCTCTCTCTCTCTCTCTCTCTCTCTCTCGAGGTGGTTCACCACACTGATCTGAGGTCTGTCACTGGTGCACGGGTTCAGATGCAGACAGCTGTTTGAGTCTCCCGTGGCCGTGTAACATATGGCACAGAGTGTGTCTAAAAGATGAAACTGGGTTTGTTGTTTGTCAGCAAATTTAGAACAATGTCTGAATACGGAGTTTAGCTTTTTAACATCAGTACGGTGGAAAAAAAGAACTGCGAAAAATGAGCTCAAAATATAATCTGTAATGAACGTTCCTCATCTTACTCTGTCAGCGCAAGTTTATTCTAGAGGGACTGTAGTTTTCCACACCGGTAAACAAGCGGCGCGGCTTTTAGAAATGAGGCTTGGTGTTTGCTGCGCTCTCTGAAAAACACAGCACTCATTTCAGAGACGACTGAACATCCTTGCATTCTTGAAATGAAAGCGCTCTGTGCACCTGTTATTATGAAAGTGCTGAAGAAAAAGTGTTTAAGTAAAGAGAGAGAGAGAGAGAGAGAGAGAGAGAGAGAGAGAGAGAGAGAGAGAGAGAAGTACAAAAGTACAAAAGTAAGTTTTAGCAGGGGCGTTTTCTCAAAGGAGGCAAGAGAGGCAAAAAAGAAAAATCTTTTTATAAATAATAGAAAAATATGATATTTCTATGTATAAAAAATTAATAGTTTATTTACCATTCTGACTATCCACAATGAATTTCAAAGTGGAAATGAATAATAGTAATAATCATAATTAATAATAATCAATAATATTTTCATTATTATTATATGACTAAAGGCTAAAAGATCAAAGATTAAATTATTTAAATGATCTAACTGCATTCTGTTGTTGTTATTATTATTTTATTATTAATGATAATACCATATTTTTATTTAAAATAATTATAACTGATTGTATCATTATTTATTGTATTATTTTTATATGAATAAAGACATAAAGCTCAAAAATAAAATGATTTTAAAAATTAACTAATAAAAAAGCATGTTAAGTAAACTAAAAGTTATTCATATACGAGTTAATTTACGGTACATGTGACCTGTTTTTCTCATGAACAGCACAAACCCCATAGAATCTGATCTTTTCAATTCCGATATGTGCCACTTCAATAAGTGGTCCTAAATCTGATACAGGTCAGATGTTTTCCAATTTGACCTCGATCTGAACAGTCAAATCGGAATTCATGAGACTTTTACGTCCCTCTAGAGCAACATTCGTCACAAATCTGCGCTCATGGGAGTCACTTCAGAGATTTAACACACCTGAAGTTATCAAGACTATTGCGAAAGGTAGTCAGTGAAGGACAGTCTCAGAACTCATAAGTATAACAGGGACAGCTCTATATACAAGCAAAACATGAGGGCTTGTATTATAAATGTTTAAAAACTCTTGTTTATTATATTGCCTGAGCATAAATTCGCTGGTTTCCACGGCAGATCACACTATAAATAAATGCGTATTCGCTTACTTTACTGTCATCCGTGTTTTCTTCCGTATCACAGCGTGCTGCGTGTCATCTGTGTATCATTCTTTTACGCATACGGGTCAGTTCAGGATCACGATCTGTTCACACTGGAATCTGATATTGGCCACATTTAAAACAACAATGTGAACAGCTATACAAAAAAATCAGATCTGAGCAGTAAATCAGAATTGAGCACTAAGACTCGCAGTGTGAACGTAGCCCAAAACCCTCTGTATCGAATGCTCTCGTTCTCTGTGAGAAACAATAGCACTGCTTTCTTCAGCTCATTAACCTCTCTCTCTCTCTCTCTCTCTCTCTCTCCCATTTCTTGTCTACATTTCTCAGAGCAACATCTATAAAACATTAATCAACATTACCACTGCAAAGCAGCATGGCACATTCACACCTTGGACAAATTCATACACAGACAAACACACAAACGCACAGTCTTGACCGCACAGATACACACACACACACACAGAGTGAACTATTTTTCACTATTCACACAGACATTCTTTGTTATTCTACTATGATCAAATATGCACATATACTCAACTGAGTCTACTGAGAAACTCATCTATAATCTGTCTCCCTCTCCACCACACACACACACATACACACACACACACACACTCATAAAAGTTAATGCACGCTTGCTGCAGTCAGGATGTTAATTCACTGGTCCCTGTAGACTCTTACTTAAGGTAAGGTTTTAAACAGGGGAAGATTAGCTATTCATGCACACAAAGACAAGTGGCTAATCTCCCCCTCCCCGTTCGCTTTGATTCCTGCCTCCTTCCATAATTCATCCACGCTCTTCCGTTCCTGCCGCCCCCCTCTGGGCTAGGTTTCTATGAATAGATGATTAGGACGTCAGAATCAAAAATCTGATGAAGCGGTTTCCATGGCGAGGGAGCGTCTATGCGCTCGTGCCGCTGCCGGGGTCGTCCCGAGATGCAAGTGGGTGTTTGTTTGTTGAACCGAGAGACCAGATTTCAACCGGAACACAGAGGGTGGAGGGAATCCCTGCGAATGCTTCAAAGATGTAGTTTATTTAATCGAAATGAGAGATGATGCCATCCAAACCCTGGTGCGCACACAAACAGGCGGATCAAGACCCACCCTTTCCCTTCCAAACTAATTTTGGTGAGGTTTGATTGAAATACGAATGCGACACGGATCTAAGACATCTGAATGAACCATAAACAGGACGTGATGTCACAAGATGCAACCCTAAGACAGAATGCTCAATCCCCTGGTTCTTCTCATCATAGGAGTCACGTTGCCCATCACAGTTCAGTACAGATGTCAGAAACATATTTTCTTCATTTGTGAGCAACAGAGGAATTCTTGGAGCAGTTTTGACTCCTTTACATATTTTATAAGCTCTTTGTGAGTTTTCAGATGGTAGAAAATAGGCCTGTGAAACGATTAATCGCGATTAATCGCATCCAAAATAAAAGTTTGTTTTTACATTATACACTCACCTAAAGGATTATTAGGAACACCTGTTCAATTTCTCATTAATGCAATTATCTAATCAACCAATCACATGGCAGTTGCTTCAATGCATTTAGGGGTGTGGTCCTTGTCAAGACAATCTCCTGAACTCCAAACTGAATGTCAGAATGGGAAAGAAAGGTGATTTAAGCAATTTTGAGCGTGGCATGGTTGTTGGTGCCAGACGGGCCGGTCTGAGTATTTCACAATCTGCTCAGTTACTGGGATTTTCACGCACAACCATTTCTAGGGTTTACAAAGAATGGTGTGAAAAGGGAAACACATCCAGTATGCGGCAGTCCTGTGGGCGAAAATGCCTTGTTGATGCTAGAGGTCAGAGGAGAATGGGCCGACTGATTCAAGCCGATAGAAGAGCAACTTTGACTGAAATAACCACTCGTTACAACCGAGGTATGCAGCAAAGCATTTGTGAAGCCACAACACGCACAACCTTGAGGCGGATGGGCTACAACAGCAGAAGACCACACCGGGTACCACTCATCTCCACTACAAATATGAAAAAGAGGCTACAATTTGCACGAGCTCACCAAAATTGGCCAGTTGAAGACTGGAAAAATGTTGCCTGGTCTGATGAGTCTCGATTTCTGTTGAGACATTCAGATGGTAGAGTCAGAATTTGGCGTAAACAGAATGAGAACATGGATCCATCATGCCTTGTTACCACTGTGCAGGCTGGTGGTGGTGGTGTAATGGTGTGGGGGATGTTTTCTTGGCACACTTTAGGCCCCTTAGTGCCAATTGGGCATCGTTTAAATGCCACGGCCTACCTGAGCATTGTTTCTGACCATGTCCATCCTTTTATGACCACCATGTACCCATCCTCTGATGGCTACTTCCAGCAGGATAATGCACCATGTCACAAAGCTCGAATCATTTCAAATTGGTTTCTTGAACATGACAATGAGTTCACTGTACTAAAATGGCCCCCACAGTCACCAGATCTCAACCCAATAGAGCATCTTTGGGATGTGGTGGAACGGGAGCTTCGTGCCCTGGATGTGCATCCCACAAATCTCCATCAACTGCAAGATGCTATCCTATCAATATGGGCCAACATTTCTAAAGAATGCTTTCAGCACCTTGTTGAATCAATGCCACGTAGAATTAAGGCAGTTCTGAAGGCGAAAGGGGGTCAAACACAGTATTAGTATGGTGTTCCAAATAATCCTTTAGGTGAGTGTATATGTGTGTACTGTGTAAAATTATGTATATATAAATGCACACACGCATGTATATATTTAAGAAATATTTGCATGTATATATAATTTATATTATATATAAATATAAATATTTTATATATAAATAACACATTTTTCTTAAATATATAAATGCATGTGTGTGTATTAATATATGTGTGAACTGCGTATACTTATGTTGTATATATAATGTCAACACAAACTTTTATTATGGATGTGATCAATCTTTTCACAGCCCTAGAAAATACCATTGTGTGTAGGCTACACTCATACAACAAGCGCATTCTTTTGGATGTTCGGTTATATACGTCATAATTTTTTTATCTTAATCTTTAGGTTCAGTGTTAAAAATGACAGTGTTAACTTTAAGTGAACCAGGACTAAATGTATCATTTTTAGAACCGAATTCAGAGTGTGAACTTTGGCCTAAAGGAAGTACTGTATTTTAAAGGCAGCATAACTTGCTTTGACTTGTTTTCTAGTTAAAATATCTAAAAATGCTTAAAACAAGATTGTTTACTTGAGAAGTAACGCTGCATATGATATTATGGCTTGTGTTCAGACAATGCATCTTGTGTTTTACTGCACTCTCAGATGTTTTCTCTTGTGTTAAGAATAGACAATTAAAAATAGTTAAAAACCAGTCAAAATATGCAATGTAAGTCGCTTTGGATAAAAGCGTCTGCCAAATGCATAAATGTAAATGTAGTTGAAAACGCATTTTTGAGAATGACGCTGCAAGCTGATTTTCTGAAACAAAATCTCGAATAAAAAGTATCTGCAAATCAGCAAGAAACACACAAAACAGCTTTCCTTCTGCAGCCATCTTTCCAGTCAGTGAGCCTACCATTGGAAACTGGGACATATTTTCATTTTTTAGCAAACTCTCCAGACTCATGTACGATGTACATACAAAGCAGATATTCATGCGGCCTCACTCTGCTGACTCAGGGATGAGGGTCAAAAGGCAAGAACCATGTGAATTATTGCTGTATGGGTGTGAAATAAAATTAGCTATACATGAGCATCCAATCCCATCTGGCAAAGTCGAGTCCGATGGACACAATGAGGACAGATTCAGCTCTGTTGAGGAGAACTCAAGCTTCTAAACACAATAGGTTCATGCATGCTATAAATATGCGACTTCAATTCGCAATTTATTTGTGCTAACACCAATATTTTTGCCTGCAAGGTCAACCCTAAAGGCCAATTTACTACATTGAGTAGAGTAGAAACGTAACCTCAGTGTGGCCTCTAACAACACTGTATTTTAATCCAAGCTTGTTGTTTATTAGATAGACTACAAGCTTGTGAGACCTGCTTGACCACAAGGGTGTGTGACCTGTTTTGTTTTTTTCCAGCAGGGATAAAATACAGACCCAATCAGGCAGTTTGTGTGTTCTTATGTTGGGCCAGTGGGGTTCTGAGAGTCTCTTTAATGCAGTACAAGCAGTGATCGATCCGCTGTCTGCTCCCTACATAGAGCACACTATTCCCCTGACTCCTATTACAAACACACTTATTCTACTCATCCACCTCCCACCGAGTCAACACAGAGAAAGAAGGAAAGAAGGAAAGAAAGAAGCAGTAAATATTAAGCTTCCAGTGTTTGTGTTTGGTTTACCTGTTGGAGACTGATCCAGTAGCCGATGATTTTGTCCACAGCGCCGGGCTCTCTCTGTGTCCACTGTAAGATGTAGGAATAGTTGTTCTTCAAGGTGCGAATGGGGTTTGGAGTGTCGTAGTAAAATTCTGCATTATACGGCTGAGCTAAAAGAACAATCAAACCAAAACAGAGCACGACTAATTAGTCAAATAATTTAAAAGGATAATAAACTACCATCTGACTGTCAATTGAAATATCAGCAGTTTTACCATGGTAATTGTTTTTTGCAGAAATGTATGAAAGCTTGTTTCCGCCAAAGATAATTGCAACTTTTTATCTCACAATTGTGAGTTTAATCTCATAATTCTGACTTTTATTCTCTGAATTGCGAGTTATAAACTTGCAGTTGTGTTATAAAGTCGAAATTGCGATATATAAACTTGCAATTCTGATAAAAAAAAAAAAAAAAGTCAGAATTACGAGAGTTAAACTTGCAATTTTAAGAAAAAAAGTCAGAAATAAGAGATGCTAACTTGGAATTGTAAAGAAAAAATTTAGAAGTGTGTGATAAAAAGTCGCAATTACCTTTTTATTTTTTATTCAATGACGGAAACAAGGTTCCATTGAAATTTCTTTCATAATAATCAGAATAAGAACAATTGCATGCTAAATGCACAACACAATTCCATCTACAATATTACCAAGTCTGCATGTTGCATATTAGAGTGTGAAGATAGAACAAGCTGAAAGCATTAGCACTGCTCAGCTGTCATGATGTGTTGGCAAGGCTAAAGATAAGGCCCTACTGAGCAGGAAAAACCTTTCGAGTCTGCAAGACAGCGGCCAATTTTCTTTCCCCCACAGAGAGAACAGAAACACCTGGGCCTTTTGGAAGTGTACTGAATGGTGCCACATCACCGTCTGGCCTTTCTTGGCTGATTTCTACATCATCAGCATATTAGCTGGCAAAGCTGGCAACTCAACTGTAAGGAGTGAGTGACGGATGTTTTTTTTATTTTTTTATTTTACATAAAATATGCTAATTTTTATTTTAATGCAACTCATTTCCCAGGAAAGCAAGCAGAGCCAATCATGTAATCCCAGATGAAAGATCTAGTTTAAACCAGCTTGATGATAACCATTTCATATGGTTTACTTGGTCAAAGCTGGTCATTTATGGTCTTTAGTTTGTCCATAATGTTTTAGGCAGCTGTAGTGATGGGTGATTCATGAACAAATCGTTCTTCTGAGTCAGATAAGTGAATCGTTTACATTTCCACTTATGCATTTGGCAGACAGATTCATCCAAAGCAAGGTTCTTCCTTGACCTTGGCATTGCTAGTGCCAAAACCTGTCTGAATGATTCTTTCATGAATCAGACAGAATCAATCCGAGCAGTCGAGGCAATTAGCTAGAAATGAGTCAACAACTAAACTGAACTGAACTGAGATGCACAAAATTACAATGAACACCCTTATTAATAAAAACTCCTGTGGTGAAAATCAAGCTTTTAATGTTGTTTATATGTCTATGTGGTGTTTTTAATATGCTTTAAGACAAACCATGTGCAAATTCTTAAATCAACACCATTGCTGAGTATTTTCTCCTTAAAACTCCAGTGAATCTAAAGACAGACTCAAAACTACGGTTTGAAATCGCTGGTGTTTCTGACGTCACAAACTACCTTGTAACCAATCAGGTCAACGTGTGAATGTCTCTGAGCTGGCGCGAATGAGTGAAGGCGGGGATAATTTGCATATTCATAGAATATAATAAGAATTATAATAATTAGTTACATTTATATATTGCTTTTCTGGGTACTCAAAGCGCTTTACATAGAAGGCGGGAATCTCCTCCCGCCTTCCTGGATGATGCGATGGCAGCCATATTGTGCCAGAACGCCCATCACACACCAGCTTACTGGTGGAGAGGAGACAGTGATGAAGCCAATCAGTATGTATGCAGAAGATTACGAGGCCATGATGGACAGGGGCCAATGGGCAAATTTGGCCAGGATGCCGGGGTTACACCCCTAGTCTTTTTTTCCGAAGGACATCCTGGGATTGTTTAACGTCTCATCCGAAGGACGGTGCTCTTTGACAGTATAGTGTCCCCATCACTACACTAAGGTGTTAGGACTCACACAAACCACAGGGTGAGCGCCCCCTGCTGGCCTCACTAACACCTCTTCTAGCAGCAACCTAGTTTTCCCAGGAGGTCTCCCATCCAGGTACTGACCAGGCTCAACCCTGCTTAGCTTCGGTGGGCAACCAGTTTTGGGCTACAGGGTTATATAGAACCAGGTATAATGAGGAAAGGGTGTAGAGTTACATTTAAGCTATTTTAAGGCATGAAGATTTTCTTTTTGTCAAGGAAAAAACTTTTAAATATGTCATTTTGGTGATCAAAGATGAGTTTTAAGGGATAAATTATTGACTACAAGGGGACTTTAACAGACTACATGAAGATTTCAAGTGAGCACTGAATAGATTTTTTGAATCGGTTCCCTGGAAGTATTCAAAAGATCTGATTCACTGACATGAATCAAACTCCACACGTCTAAGTAGTTGATCATCTCGGCTAGCAGCTGACCTAGTGAACCATCATAGTTAACCAGAATAGGGTTAGTAGCCCAACTTGGCCAAACTAGTGGGGTGTCTTAAGACCTAGTCTGACCAACTAGCAGTTAACCAAGGGGTAATCAGTCTTACTTTTCAGATTCAAATTAGATCAATCTACCATTTTATGTCACTAACTTAAATTAGACTTGTAAGACTAGTCATAGCATTTCAAGACTATTAGACCCAAGGCTACAAGGAAAAATTGATGATCAATTATCCCAAATAATGCTCATCACGCGTGCATGCGTGCGTGCGTGCATGTGTGTGCGTGTGTTGTGTGTGTGTGTGTGTGTGTGTGTGTGTGTGCGTGTGCATGCGTGAGTGTGTGCGTGCATGTGAGAGAGAGATTGTGTGTAAGTGTGAGAGAGTGTGAGTGCAAAAGTGAGTTTTGTTTCTACCCCCGCCGTTCCCGCGCAAGGTTGCAATTCTTAAATGTGATCTAACAAAGGTAAAGGGAAAATATTAATTATATATGCTGTTTATATTGCTTGTAATTGGGATGAAGTAAACATCTGTTGAGTATTTTAACAGAAATTGTTTGATTATGTTGAATTAAAAACCCCAAAAACCACCAAACCCACGGACACTGGCTGAATAACAAAAATATGAACACCACACAAGGGTTAAGGTACAGCACATGTAAACAGTCCTGAAACTTTTTTTTTCAACTCACCAGACACATTGAAGGTGCAGGTTGAGGTACCGACTCCATTGTTCACTCTGCACTCGTAAGTGCCGTTATTAGAGGTGTCTAGTTTGAACCGGAGCTGAGGGACACTTTGAGGATCCACCGGAGGGGTTCGGATGGGCATCGCATTACGGTACCAGCGAGCGTTGACTATTCGGTTTGGATTGGACTTGAGAACCACACAGCGGAGAGTGACTGTCGAGGACGTTTGGGAACGGACATCCAGCAGGACTGGATCCACAACAGGAGGGTCTGGTGGAGAGAAAAACAACATCTACATTTTTTCCTGCATATTTTGTGCACAATTGCAGTTTAGCAGTCATTTCTCATCAGTTGGATCTCTTTTGGTCTGCTGTGCTGAAAAAAGACTTCTATTACAATTTTAAAGATGTTCCCTTTGGTAAAACTCTTTATTTCTTCAGAGGAAGTTTCTCAAATAGCATTGTTTCTTATTCACCTGCAGGAAGAAAATCAATTTAAGGAAAAGAACAGTCATTGAACTGACCACTCTTGAGATTTTTACTGGAAACGAAGCCCCACATAAACGGCACCCAAGCACTTAGGACACATCGCATGAATCCATCGCCCATGCCGACGACGTTCAGATGACAGATTGCAAGCTACTACCCGAATCAATAAGAAGGGGTCCACATTGTCTCAGCTAATTGCACGCAATCAATATATAAAGTGTGCTAGAGCTAGTGACTAATTACAGTCTACCAGGATCTGGTTAGACACTCTGCATGTATGGAGTGATGAGACTGCAAATTAGCAAAACAGCACCTCAGGCATACATCAACAGTGCATTACTGTAACTAATAATGTGTGGAGACTGTGACAAAGCATCAGCGTGTAATTAACTCTGTGAACTTCAATGACAAAATAATTAAAAAACCTTATTAACTTCAGGCTGATTTACAAACTCTTTGGTTGTACAGTAGGTTATCTTCAATAGTGAAATAGACATCAAAAATACACCTTTCTCAAAACGGTTATTATACACATTTCCCACGATCCAACCAATTCCAGATGGATAAAAAAAACCATCTTTCCTGTTTCACTTGGAAAATATGTCAGATTACAGAAGTGAATTGGGTTGTGAATGGTGTCTCAAATTGAGGTGACGTCAGTTGAAAAAGGAAAGTCGTGTAGGAGGCAGAGCAAGTTATCACATGGTGATGAAAAATTAAATAATAAAAAAGATTAAACAAAGACAAACATTTTCCATTGTTTGTCTCCTGACAAATAGACAGAGTAAGACAAGGTTTGTGTATTAAGGAAGCAGACAGGGTCAAATCTGATTTCACTGACTCGTGTTCACTCTGATTCAACACTGCCAAAATGATCACAATGAAACCCATTTAAAATTCCCACAAGGTTCTGTGATTTGAGCTTTGGATTTGAGACAAATAAAACAAACAGCGTGGGAGAGAAACTGGTACTCCAGCCAAATCACTCCATAAGTGGCACAATGCTTTGTAGTAAAAAAAAACAACTACTTTTAATTATTAAATCATTTTCATTGTCAACAACAAAAACATAGTATTTGGCATATGGCACAAAATCATTTTGCATTTATTGTAATACTGATTTTATACATGTTCTAGGCACGTCCAAAAGTTAGCTAAGAAGTTATGCAAACTTCATAGAAAATGAATAGAAAATACAGTAGAGTAGTGGCGATAGCAACTCCAGGGTCATGAGTTCAATTCCCACAGAATGCATGAACTTATACATTATGCATATTCATTACGTATAATGAAATTAATAAAAGAGCTCATATGATATTTTGTCTGAGTTTACTTCCATTTTACTGATTATTTGTATTGATGTTTACATTTAAAACACATGAACATGGTGAGGAAAGAAAGCAAGAAAAACAGACACAGACAAGACAGAAAGAAAAGTGAAGTTGTGAAATGCATTACAAAAGGTGCCATGAATAATACTGTATATAGCATTATAAATTCTCTTGATGTGACAGGCTGATCGTCAGTGTTGCATTTCAAAGCAGTTTATGGCAAACGTTTATCTAAACATAACAGAAAGAGGTGATTTCCTCACCTCTATTCCATAATAATCTATATCCATAATGAATTTTACACCAGATGTTTTATTTCACAACACAACAGCTCCCATAATCAAACTATAATCATCCGTCTCATGTGAGAGGACAAATGTCTGTAGCCAAAACTTCAAGAGCTTCAGCCACACAACAACAGTAGCAGCGTTCACACGGACCCTAATAATTCGACTGGGAGCACAGTCAGGATAAAAAGGCACATGTAACCACATCAATCGGAATGAATCGGCCCTTGTTTCGACTCTCATCCACAGACGCCTTGTTTTGGGCTCGGGAAAGGGTTTTTACTGCTTAATTAATATAACGGTTCATATGCTCCTTGTCTCCTAACTGGGAAATGAAATTGATAAATATTAAGGGCCAGATTTACTAAGAGCTTGCGCCAACGCAAACCTTCTTTTGGAGTTAAGAAAATACTGTCAGAATTTACTAAAGACATGCAGTAAAAAAAATAGCACTGGTAAGGCATGGACAGGGTTATTTTTGCGGCTGACCTTATTGCATATCGTCACCCTCCTAAAATAATTGCCCAAGTCATTTTTTCAGGTTTCTCAGAAAACTGAAAATAACTTCAGAGGTTTGTTCTTCTTGATGCTGCTGCCATCTTGAAAAGCTTGTAAAATTGCCTAAGTCTGATTGTCTTTTGACTTAGGCAAAATAAAACGGCCTAAGTCACACTCTTGGGCCATTACACTACAGGGGTAGAATTGCATGATCTGTTCAACTGAGGATGTGGGCGATTTTACCAGAGGTGGTCAGCATCATGAGGAGATGACTTATGCAAAAAAAAAAAAAAAAAACATTTTTGTCAAAATTATTTTAGGAAGGTGACGATATGCATTTGTAGGAGTTTCCCTTTCAGACGCAAAATTTATGGGAGGAGAGTATTTAAATGAATCATGCAATGCGATTTACTAAAGTTTGTGCTTGTCAATTCACAGGTATTTGCAGCATTATTGGACACTCAAAAAGCATGTCTTAAACCAGACCCTAACTCGCGCTACTCTTGGTAGATTGCGTTGGTCATTATGGAAATTATCTGGCTGAAATTCTTTAATTTGCACGTCGTCAGTAGATCACACGTAGAACTTTCCACTCCCATCGGTGCTTTTTGGTTTTCTGCTTTCATGCCAATTTGTCCAGTTTAGTAAATCTGGCCCTAAGTCTGCTCCTTAAAACAAAGAAAAGAAGCAATGTAGGAGAATAGTATATATGCGCAAACAGCGGTTCATGTAAACACTACGTTCGGATTCATCAACTGGAAAGAATTGATTTTAACAAAAGGTGTGCATGTAAACGGAGCTACTGATAAATGTGAGCATGATAATAAAATGAAGAGAAAAAGTGTAAAATATTTTCTTTGATTGACGACTGAAAGTTAGTATAACGGGGATACTGGATTGATATTTCATGACCAAAATTACTCAGTCAAATCATCTGCAAAAAAAAAATCATTGGGATTTTTTTTTTGAAGGGGGGGGGGGGGGTTAAATGTTTAAACGTAAAGGTATTTCATAAATTTAAATATTACTCCATTTTTTTTATTTATTTTTTTACTTTTTAAATAAAATGTATATTTTAAATAATATTTTTTTTCATATTTTATCTAAATCAATATGCATGCAATAAATACTTCCATAATGTCTAAATGCTTTACAATTTATGTAATTTTTATTTATTTTTTTCATTAAAACAATTAGAATGAGATTGTTCCTCGCAGGTTTGGTGAGATTCATCCAGCTAGCCTCTCAATGCGGTTCAGTTCCAGGCAGATGCTGTCTGTCTCTCTGGGATGGGGTGTTAGACAGCATCCCCCTGTCTTCAGCTCCAGAGAGACAAGCAAAGCCACCTGGCTCATAAATCAGACCTGCCGTGGGACGAAGCACAGCGGTGGGCTCTAAACTGCCTCCATCCTGCCAAACTCAACATTAGCCGGGCCCGTTACACCAGCGATATTGACGGAAGATAGAAACAAAGGGACTGAGAATGTGAGATAGACTAGAAGTGTGGGGGAGAGGGTGATTCATACGAGCTCTTAATGAAGCTATCACTCATTTAAGCTGCAACACAGCATTCTGGGGTTTCTCAGGCCATAAATCCTTCCTAAGAACTCCTCAATTTGTTCACAGCATGCTCTGCGTTACATATGTTGGGTATATATTGTGTTTAAGTCACATGCACAACATTTATACTCTGTCTCTGATTGCACTGGCTGTGCAGATTCATTGACTGCGCTGTTTAATAACAGTATAAATCACGTAGCTGTTGTCATCCTTTATCATAATTGATCACAGGCCAAGCAATGACATGCTCCGCTCACCTGAGACAAACTCGTTTAACTAAACGCCGTCTGCCAGATGGAAAAAAGACATACTGAAACAACCCCTGTTACACAGAATATGATAACAAAACAGCATCTGATCAATAAAAATAATCTAAAGAGATATCGAAATGAGTTTGCTAGCAAAGACTTTTATACACTAGCTATGACTTTGCCTCAACATTGATAACTGGACTAACCAGCGGACCAATTTCATTGCACATTATCTCAAATGTTGGTTTGGTCGTTCTGAAATGCCTGAGAGAAAGTCTGTCATCAAAATGGTTTGGTATAATTACCTCCCAGAACTGTCTCACACGATTGCGTTCCCAAACACCACACATCTGATAACATGACAGTGTTTATTGCATTAGTTTTGTCATATTTTGTGCTAGTTTCCCAGGAAATTATGATTTTGCTCTTTTTTAACACATGGGATGGAAACCGTGCTTTATTAGCAAATGTTTTATGCAATATTTCAGTTTTGTACACAAGTTAAATTCACAACTTAGGAAGAAAACTTTGTTTTGAAGTTGTAAATAAAACAAAGATTAGTAGACTAGAAAATTTGATTTGTTTTTCTATTTAAAAAAATCAGGTTTAATTCAATGTGTTACTTGTCGTTTATTTGTAATTATTTGCAAAATCTACTAGCAGTTTATGACTGTTTTTCAATGCACTAGATTACGCGGGGGACGTGGGGGACGTGTCCCCCCCACTTTTTATAAAATGTAAATTCGTCCCCCACACTTTTTCGTAGGGCAAGTGTGTTCACGACAAGTTGAGGTTTCCGCGATGATGAATAACACTGCCTATTTCTCGAGTTGAATAATTAACAAGTTTTGTTGGAAATTGAAAATATTCACTACCCGTACAAACGTGCGCTTATTTTCAGTCTTTTTTAATTCGTAATGTCTTTTATTTTACAGATATGTAATCAAAGCCCTTCAAATTAGAATAAAGATAGTGATTGTTAATGCTGAATTTGGATTTTCATGCATTAACAGCCACTATCTATCTACTTGCAGCGTTGTAACGTGTAGCCTACATGACGTTTACCATATATAATTCGGTAACACTTTACAATTAGATAAAACATTTTGTAGACAAACTTCAAGTTGTCTTGAAAAAGCCTAACCAGAAAGTTTGAAGTAGTTTTTGACATAGCCTACACAAAAAACAATTTGAAATATGTAAACAATATAGTACAATATACAATACTAGGCTATGTGCAGTATAAAGTACAGAACATTTTTCTTTCTTTCTTTCTTTCTTTCTTTCTTTCTTTCTTTCTTTCTTTCTTTCTTTCTTTCTTTCTTTTTTATTGCTTTAAACATAAGTAGCATATTAAGTCAATTAAGCACAAACCTGTCAACAAAGGTCTGCAAAAAAACAAAAAAAAACAAAAAAAAAACGGTATAACGCTTGGCATTCTGTCCCCCTCACTTTTGAAATGATGGCTACGCCCCTGAAAACACATATTATGCATGCTCAGATCTCCTGGAATCATTTTTAGGGTTCAATGCCGTGTGTCTGAATAATATCAGTCAAGTCACCTTTATTAATATAGTGCTTGATACAATACAATCCAATCCACAATCTGACTTGCAGCAGCCTGTATTCATAAATCACACCATGTTCGTTAATTTGACGTTCATTTGACGTTTTTCCTCCATTTCGGTCACCTAATGGATTTTGGGTTCTTTGTCACTGTTTGCTCAGTTTGGGGTTTAAAAGACACTGAATATTCATTAAAATTAGTAATAATTTGACTCCACTGACACTATCAGATGAGAACAAAACTTGAACTGAATTGAGCTGAATAATGACATTATTGTCTTCTGTAGAGCTGCTTTATAGCTGAATCGAATTAGTTTCATAATTGACGAATTTGAATTAAACTCAATCAACACTGACCTGACTTAAGCTGAACAACAAAACTATTGTCTTCTGTAGAGCTGCTTAGAGAATGTGAAGCTACGTCACACCGCGTTGCATGCTGGGCGGGCGCCTCCATCTTAAGAGGATCGCACTCTACCACTGATGCTGAAATTAATACTGGTACCGGCACCTTTTGTTTAGTTTTTGCCCAAAAATTAAATATTCACATTCTCCATGGCATCATTTGCAGGGAGGAGAAGCATAATGTGATTTGGTAGTTTTTCAGAATTTCATTCACAATGCATCTGGTTACCATGAAAACAGTGTCACACGCTGCTGCTTCAGCCGCTAGAAATGTCCAAATACAAATATGTGTTCAACAAGCTGAAAGAAGTCAATCCATTTATTTGTTGGAAACATTTAAATGCAACTTAAGTTTTACTGTTGTCATTGTTAATACTGACTTTGCCAGGGCCACGTAGGGGAACCAGAGATTGCGGGTCACATTCAGCGGACAGACACACATTTTTTATTTTATATTTATTTCAACAATCAAATCTTGTGAACAGTTTTGCAGTGGCTGCGAGCAAGTTCTGCAAATTCACAAGCCGACAAACTGCGAGAGTCATACTCGCAAAGTTACACAAGATTCAACTCATTTTTTTTAAGTCAGTTGAATGTAATTTAAGTTGAAATGACTTAAACATCCAAGTTAATTGTACTTAAAAATTAAAGGCAGCAACATTTTATTTGTTACAGTGAAGCTGCTTTTAAACAATCTGTATTGTATAAAGCACTATATAAATGAAGGTGACTTGACTTGACAATGGTAATGGTTCATGCCTGAACCAGCTACTGGTTTTCCCGGCCACTATGCCACAGCTCCAAAAAGCTCTTTGCATTATGTGATGCTCACAGACAGATACTCCTCCTGTGCAGTGAACCGACACACACTCAAATTCAGCATCGTCCTGTAATCACATGTTGCATTTTGAAGCAACACAAACACAGGATCCATTATGAGAGCACAGAGTGCTTTGCTCCGCTAATGGCTCGTGTGAAAAGGGCTGATGCGCATTGAGTGTCTTTTGTGTGGTTTTGCGCAGCTAGAGCGCTAATGAATTCAAGGCTTTTTAGTCTGGCACTTTCAAAACGTGCTCCACGCGGGCTTCATAATGCATTATGAAAACTCTGAACACATTAACACTCCCGATGGCCTGAAAAGCTGCATCTAAAAATAGAAGGATCAAAATCATTGATAATGGCCCATTGGGTCTTAATGGAAAACGCGGGTCACTTCGGCTCGTTCGGTTGTGCGTTCGAGAGACCTAATCTATCCTCAGTCAGTGGATCGCATTACAATCAAGATTAAAATCACATTAGAATGTGCAGCACCAAATCAAATCTAATCACCACCATCGATTGAGACAATTTCACGATAGACTTCATTACCGCAGATGTCCTTTCTCAGGCAGGCACAGGAGAGCTGTTGATGCACTCGGGTTTGTCTAAACTGTCAAATGAGAAATAACATGTGATGTGTCCAATGGCCAAATAACTTGCTTCTGTGATCTTATAGAAAGGCTAGAGAGGGACTTCCTATGAACACATTGGAGAACCTGTAAGCGTTAACCCTTTAACTATAAATCCCTGAAGCGTTTACTGTTAAAACTACTATTCAGTCCTGTGCAATGTAGGGGGAGGACTAAAACAACAAGTCAACCCACATAAACATGCCACATTGTTCACAACCCATTTTACTTCTGCAATCAACTTTTGAGTAGAATACAGGAAATTGGATGGAAAGTGCTATTTACTCACTACTTTCTTTTAAAGGGCCCTATCATACACCCAGCACAATGCAAAGCCAGGAGCGAGTCAAGGTTTTTTTTGCTAGTTTCAGCCCGACACAGAAAATTATAATTTTCACATCCTGCACCACGTTGTTTAAACAGGCAAATGCATTTGCGCCCATTTGCACCATTGGGCATTCTGGTCTAAAAACGATGTGTGTTCTGGCACATTGTTGGTGCATTGCTATTTTGAGGCAACTAAAATAGACTGCGCCATTGACCAACTGAAACCTGGTCTAAAGTCAATGGTGCAATATCTTTTTTGTTATTTACAGTGGTCGTTAGTAATGTGCGCCTATAGGCGGGTCCGAAATGCATGTACACTTTGTCCCGTAGATGGTCTGCTCGCGCGTTTTAACCTCGCACACGAGCAGATCCGTTTCCTCGCTAGAGAAGCGTTCAGTTTTACCGTTTGCAAATTCCGACATGTAAATAGCGAATCCGCCATGTCGCGAGCGCAACTGGCTTTTAAAAGGAATTCTCTATTCATTAAGAGAATAGAGACAACCCTTTTAAACCATGCGCCGGATGCGCTGACCATTTTTCCTGTCGTAAAAGGGAAAAATTGACTATTTTTGACTGTCAAAATTCCAGTGGACACAGCTACAGTGAGTTGTTCAAAATCTTTCTTTTTAGTAAACTCTGTGTACACAAACAATGTTCTCAATGCTCGAGTTCATGTGTAGAGCCCCTGGTGATACTTCCAGCAAAGTTTCATGTTGTGTCGAGCCTTCTTAGTGTTTTAAAAATATCAATTTTTGATGCTATCATAGTAGTGCCCCAAGCACTCCCATTCAAAAGGCAATTTGACCGAAAATGAAAATACGGTCAAACTTAAAAGTGGAGTTTACATTCTAATTATGCTTTTAAACGAAAGTTTGCCTCAGGTAGATTAACAAAAAGACCCTAGGTTGCATTTTGGCGAGAGTTACCCTTTAAACTAGCAAAACTGGATTCGGACACGTCCTAAGTGCACTTGCGCCGAGTACGCTTAGATCGTTAAAATAGGGCCCTAAATCCCTTTTACTGTTAAAACTGCTATATAACATTTAATATAGTATTAGTCCGGTTCAATGTAGGGGAAGGACTAAAACAACAAGCCAACCCACATAAACATGCGACATTGTTCACAACCCATTTTACTACTTTTGAGTAGAATACAGGATATTGGATGGAAAATGCTATTTACTCACTATACTTTAAAATAGTTTCAATGTAGCTAGCTTCTTTTAAATGAGTAATTTAGTCAATTTAGTCAATTAATCATTTGAAAGACTTACACTCTACGTTGAGCTGCACCTGACCCTGTCGGCGCTTGATGTTTAGGCCGTTGTAAGGTGCGGTTTGGCAGCGGTACGCTCCCATCATGTCCCGCGACACATTGGTCAGGCGCAAGCGTCCATCGCGTGTTTCCACCACCCAATCCCCCGATGGCATAGGCAGGTCCTTGTTGGCACGAGACCAAAGAACGGGTGGGCGGGGCTTACCTTCGACCAAACACACAAGATCTGCAGTGCCGCCCTCACTGACATTGACCACACCCCCTCCGTCTGGCACGTTCAGAACAGGGGGAACGACTGGAAAAGGAGAAGAGAATGTTAAATTATTATATTAAATAATAGTTATGTACAAGAAAAATCAATGGACAACAAATAAATGGGGAAAAATCCAAATAGATGGAGTTTTGTAAATCGAAATATGGAGTTTAATGAGATACTCAGATTTTTTAATTAAAGACCAACATTTTCAACAGTAACTTCTTTCTATATATAATTAGCTTCAGTGACCCATGATGCTCACAACTGATATTTATTTAAATATATATATATATATATATATATATGCAACCTCTTGTGCCATCATTAAGCAGATAAAAATGAAACAATTTATTCCATTTTATGACAACTCTTATAATCTATATATGTATATAAAATATAAAAATAGGCATTATGGTCTAGCTATATAGAGCATAAAAAAACTATATTCAAATGGACTGACTGACAGACTGACTGACTGA
>NC_137142.1:30998615-31020316 GCF_949319135.1 Squalius cephalus
TATCTGTCCATCCATCCATTCATTTATCCATCCATCCATCCATCCATCCATCCATCCATCTGTCCATCTATCTGTCCATCTATCTATCAATCAATCAATCAATCAATCAATCAGTCAGTCAATCAATCAATCTATCTATCTACCCATCCATCCATCCATCCATCCATCCATCATCCATCTATCTATCCATCCATCTATCTGTCCATCTATCTATCTATCCATCCATCCATGCATCCATCCATCCATCTATCTATCTGTTTGAATTCTACTTTCTTCTACATTCAAACTCAAATTGCAATGCCCATGTGTGCAAACAAACACACTTACATCTCACAAGGAGGCTGACGGTTCTTCTTGCAGGGTTTCCCACATTGTTGAAGGCTGTGCAGTTGTAGATGCCGGCATCAGCGGGACTGACGGACCAGAGAGTCAGGGATCCACCTCGGATCACGGACCGCTGAGGGAGAGACCCAGGGTACCGAGACCATGTGACCGTAGGCGTGGGGAACCCAGCCGTTACCTCGCACGACAGCGTGACGTCTTGGCCTGGGTCCACAACGTACGTCTCGTTCACAGACAGCTTGAGAGCAGGGGGTGCTGGGAATGAAAGACAACAAACAAAAGAATGCATCATTCAAAGCCGGTGGGTTTCCTATTTATGTCTAGATTAGTGAGTCTTGCATTTACAGAATAGAGCAGATCAAAATGAGTGCAGGTGGTCTTGCTTTAACATGTGAACACTCCAAAGCTAGAGTGTCTCGACATGTCAAGAAGATCAATACTACCATCGATAATAACATTTCATGAAAAATCACCTCTTCACTGCTTCTGAGTTAAGACCTAACAGCTATTCTTAGCATGACACATAACTCAAGTACCATGACAGAGTCTTTACAGTATCTCCTTCACTGATTCCCTGTTTCAAAGCCAAAGTGTCAGCTGATTTATCCTCAGCAACTGCTGAGCATTTAAGAAAGGACCCCTCAGACTCTAGACATTTTCCTTAACTTTAACTCATCACCATATACTTATAAATCACCCCATGATAATGTTACCCCAAAATGAAAAGAAAAAGATCTATATAAATATATACAGTATAAAACATAATTTAATAAATATATATAGTATATTATTTTAGGACCATAAAGACATTTTTTTATTGTGACATTATTACCATGACAATTAAACAGTTGCAGAAAAAAATGCAATTACTTTTTTTAATAATTTAAATCAGAATAGAAAAAATGTACTTTCATTTATAAACACAGCCACATCTAAATTTTCTTAAGAGATATTTTAAGAAAATGAACGTAGATGTCGTATTAAATGATTTTATCACATGATTGAACAAATTATCATTAAACCAGAAATAAGTTTCACAGTCTGAATCACACATTCAAAATGACATTGTGTCCTTGTGCTTATAATAGAGATGATTATTGCTGCGGTGATAATTATTAAAGTGCACATATTGTTCATCTAATACAACCGTCAAATACAAAAAAAAATCTATTTTGTCTATGTTCATATATATTGTTAAGAAAAATAAAATTAATTAAACTTCATGAATGTCAATTAATAAATCACCTTATGAGCTGAAATACAAAGTTATGGCATGAAACTCTATATGGCACAGGCTAATAGGTCCTTAACTCAAATGCGTGCAAAAACATAATTCTCTATAGGGCACAGCTGATTGGTTCCTGCTGTATCAGCTGTATCACCTTCAAATACTGGTAGAATTTGCCTTCAGAAACCCTCCGCCTTCCCCAGCTCCACATTTATAAATCTGCTACGGGTAATTTATGCTATACAGCAGCAGCATGTCTTACTTGCTCACAACATTGTCATATCCATTACCATGCCAAACACTCAGAGAGTTGTCTTGATAAAACTTAAGTTTCTCATTTTATGGTCTATGCAAAGAAATAATACATTTTTATATACTATACACAGATGGCTGCAAAAAAAAAGCTCCCTATGTTTCTAACAGTGGCACAAAACCCCATCAATCCTCACGTAATCTGAATCTCTCAATCTGTTTTTTATGCATTATGTAGAATGGGAAATGACATCAGGACAACCTCTCTTATGCGTCACACAGCTCACCACAGTCTCTGAATGACATCACTCCCACCTGTGTTCATTATCTCTACAGTCTACAACTGTCATACTGTACCTGAACAAGACCAGACTGCTGTTAAGCATCATACATTCATTAGTTAAAAATAAATGACTCAAATTAGAAAGCAGAAAACCTGCCAATGTGCTTTTCATCTACTTAAATTAATTGTCATTGGCAACATTTGAGCTCCGAATAGACTTGTAAAACATTCCAGATATAATGCCAGAAATTCTCATCCAATGTCTGAGTGTAATTAAAACTGATCCAAAAAAGTTGAATAATATTTTATAAAAGAGCATCAGAAGTGATTAAAAAAGGGTTAAACGTTCATCGTGAAATGGCTAAATTGTTCCAAAACAAAAAGACAACCCTGCAACACACTTTTACACTAAATAAAATCATCAGTATTTTTGGCTTGTCATCCAGTAAAAAAAAAAAAAAAAAATCTAAACATGCTTAAAATAAGATTTAGAAACCAAAATATGTGTCACGTTCTGGGTTTTGTTTCTTGTTCCTGGTTCTCGTCTTGTCATGTGATTCCTTGTTATTATATTATATATATTAATAACACAATTTTGCTTCTCAAGTAAATTGTTATAATACATCCTTTTTTTACAGAGTAGTCCATATATCTGACGGAAGTATTGAGTATCTCCTCACACTGAAAAAAAATAATAATAATAAAATAAAACTGGTGTTGGATTTACTTTTGAAACCATTTTCACTCATACATTTCACAAATAATTACCAAGAAATGGCAAGTAACACATGGAATTTATCATGAAATTTGGAAGACTGAAATTGGATTTTTCTTGTAAAACCTACTCCGATCTTTTTTGTTTTTTACTACATCGAAAAATAATTTTTACAGAGCAACTATTCTTTTATACAACCAGAGATGATTCAAATATAATAACCCTCAAGAGAAAAAGAGATATTAAAACAGGATGACTGAGACCTTGATTCAATCATCCAAGAGTGGTTTAAATTTTATGTTCCACAATCCAGGATAATCCCCAAAATAGGAAATTGTTCTAAAACGGTGAATCTCACGTAACCAGTTTAGAACATTTCTGGGTCGTGCTTCACCGCAAAATCATAAGTATATCAAAAGTAAACAAGACGTGTGGGAAAAAAATTGTTTAAGTTTAAATAACAAAAACAGTTTATACAAAAAAAGTATTATGCACTTTAATTTAGGAAAGTAAGCAGACCTGACCCGAGGCTGGTCTGATCTCTTTATCCGATCTGCTAAAATCTCATGTCTCTATCGAGGCAATTGATTCTGATGGTCTCCAGATGCAGGCTTCTGTACTGCCAACAGCTCTACAAGCTCTCCGCCACATACAAGAATCTTATTTGTTCTACAAATATCAGAGAGATCACAGGGACTGAAACAGAGACGGAGAAAGAGAGAGTCTGAGGAGGAAAGAATTTATGGCTTCAATTTCCCAGAGCGGTGCGAAGGGGACGGTGCAGCATCAGTCCACTGTTGTCTCTTGATAATGGGACTGATGTGTTTTACTGAGTTTACGCCGCTTTTACAAACTGCAGCACTCCTGTGCTCGACAAACAAATCAGAGAGACAAATAGATAGAGGAAATTTCAGTTAAAAGAAATGAAGGGTCAGAAATTAACTTAGGATAAGACGATGGGAAGTGAGATAACCATAGAACTGCAAGATGAGGATGAGACTTGTTTTGTTTCTAAAGTTTTGTGGAGAATGCACAAGCTCAGAGAAAAAAATATATCCAAGATTGCAGATAGTTAATCATAAATAAACATTTCATTCAATGCTGAAAAGCATTGCTTATGTATCTACAGTAATCAGCCAATCACATGGCAGCGACTCAACGCATTTAGGTATGTAGACATGGTCAAGACGATCTGCTGAAGTTCAAACTGAGCAACAGATTGAGTAACTCAAATATCGTTACAACCGAGGTCTGCAGAAGAGCATCTCTGAACGCTCAACACATCAAACCTTGATAAAGAAGCAGAAAACACACCGGGTACCACTCCTGTCAGATAAGAACAGGAAACTGAAGCCACAGTTTACACAGGCTCACCAAAACTGGACAATAGAAGATTGGAAAAAAACATTACGTAGTCTCGATTTCAGATGGTAAGGTCAGAATTTGGCATTAACAACATGATGGACCCATCCTGCCTTGTGTCAGCGGTTCAGTCTGCTGCTGGTGTAATGGTGTGGTGGATATTTTCTTACCAAACTTTGGGCCTCTTAGTACCAATAAGCATTGTTTAAACACCACAGCCTACCTGAGTATTGTTGCTGAACATGTCCATAAAGAGAACATATCTCTTTATGACCACAGCATGTACCCATCTTCTGATGGCTACTTCCAGCAGCCTGTCACAAAGCTCAAACTGGTTTCTCAAATATGACAATGCCTTCACTATTCTCAAATGGCCTCCACAGTCACCAGATCTCATTCCAATAGAGCACCTTTGGGATGTGCTGGAACGGGAGATTCACATCATGGATGAGCAACAGAAGCTGTCCCTCTGTAGCCTACATCAAGATGTTAGGTCTGGCAACTCACCATAGTACGGCTCAACCCGAGGGGCGGGATAAACAGCTGTCTTTCAAATTCCCTCTGCACGCAATAGGAAAGCGCTTCAACCAACCAGAGCGTTTTCCCAACAGCGGAGCTAACTTTAGTTGATAGATTCAACTTTTGAATATGGCCGGCAAAACTACGAACACATCTTCCTTTTTTAAGAATGATTTAAGTGCCTTTCTTTGCTCTTTTCTCAAAGAAAAACTTAACTCCAAGTCCTCCAGAGTCACGGCCAAAGCCGATTCGAAAGACTGTTAATTTTTTGCTGCCGCTAGGGTGCGTCTAGATTTCTAGGCTAGTCCCTCTGACCAACACTTTAAAACTGTCATTCCCCTTTTTGAGAATGGATGTTAAAATGCACTATTCAAACTTAAATGGTTGTAATTCAAGAATGCTTTGGAATATAGACCTACTGTACGTTTGGTCTTGTTTTAAAGAAAACACTCAGCAGATTATTGCTGAAATGAAAGTATGAAAAAGTTATGAAAGTTTAAATTGACAGTAAATCAAATATACTGTACTTAATATTTTTTTTCTTTTATATAAAATATAAATTTTACAAAATATTTTTTACTCTAACATTACTATAAAATCAAAGCCATATATCTGACCAAGTTGTGTTCCAAATTTGAAGTTGATATCACAAAAATTGAAGTTCAGGTTCAGATTTTGTTTAGGAGTAACACTAAAAATAGCCACCGGATGACATACATTCCATTGAATTTAATTGTATGCATTCTGCCATAACAAATTAATACATTTCTGTCCAAATATCACTTCTGTCACAAAATATGGAACATTGAGACTCAGACTTTTCTGATAATATGTTTTGTCAAGATTAGAAAAGGTTTTGATCATAAATTATGAAACATGACGACGCCCAAAAGGGAAGGAGATAAAGGAATTTAGAGTACAGTTTCTATGGTAACGCAACACCCAATTTCAAAACGGGTTTTCACAGGATGAATTCTGAGTTCGCAAGCTACCTAATTTATGATAACTACTAAAATATGTGATGTAAAAAAAGGTGATAAAAAAGATAATATTATATTTTAGAGGATAATATATATTATACTTTTTAGAGGATAATATTATTTTATAATTTGTTATTGACAAATACTAGATTATATGTTTTATTATGAACTTTCAGCATGAAAACCAAAGTTTCAATTATTAAAAGTGTGTGCGTCGACTTTTACTTGATTTAGATTTAGATTTTTTGAGGTGCACTCTTGTCATAAATTCATCTATTACTGTTCCTACATAATATGTAACAAAAAACAATGGTTAAATATCTATTTAGGAGTCTTAGACCTTTCCAACGATATAGTTTGTCATGATTAGATTAGAATTTAATTGTAATATAGTTAAGTAAACGTAGGCGTCCAGCTAGCGGGACGGTGACAGTTAAGAGCAACCAACCACGTTCCCCAAAAGCATCGTTAGCCAACTATGTTTGCAAGTTCAGTCGTTATCAGCATAGTTCAATGAGTCAGTGTTTCCTGAAACCATCGTTCTAATGAACATTCGCAAACAGCATCGTAAACTTGTGTAGTTGGAACGACAGCTCTCGAGCTGTGGTTAGAAGCAGAGTTTCTAGTTTGCATGACATATGGACTCAATAAATCCTTATCTTGAGCAAAATAAGCAAGCTGACATTCAGTACAACTTTAATTTAGAATACATACAAATGTCATTTACGTCTTTTAGTTCGTCAAGAGATTTAAAGCACTGTTTTTGAAGAGTGCGCATGTGCGAACGTGCTCTACTATGTAAGAACGAGCCTGATTGTATCTGGAAATAAAGCAAAATAACTGAGAAATAGTCCTCAGATGCCATGTTCGTAATTTATAGCAAAACATCTAGCGTTAATTCGATCTCAAACAGATTCATTAAAGAAAGTTATTACTCCACCACCTGTGTGACATCATCAACCAATGTGGTTGAACAATTAATATGCGACAATACGGTTTCGGGAAACAGTCGTGTCTGGCTAGTTGATTTCTTCAACGATGCATCGTACTATGGTAGTGAACCAGCGACTTACATCGTTGTACGGTAAACGCACCCCAGTTTGTTTTGGTTTTATGTGCTATTTAAGGGTGAACATATCATACTTACTTATTTATATGGCATTTTATATACCCTATCACCTTCAGCCTGCACAATCTGCCTGGGAAAGCCGATGCCTCTGCAATCCCACCTCATATCTGGACAGAACATGACCTGTTGAACTTTTGAAATGGTAGCTTAAAAACATAATAGAAGAGTGATAAACTCAGTAGAGATGTGCCTGGTAAGTCACATCTATTTTACACAGTGCTATCTGAACATTCATATTAAATTCAATGTTTTGTCAGTCAGCTTCTAAGAAAGTTTCTCCTTCAAAATAAAAGATTCTACTTCTTAAGTTTAATTGACTCTGATTAATTACATTGGAATCAGATAAAGAATTAAATTTCACACATCATCCTCCAGCTGCTTTTTGTTCTGATTATTGTTTTTTTTTAAAAAGCAGCAGCGGGTTTCCAGCCTTAAACTACAATAATAGGCCGGCGTGTAAAAAATTAATTGAAATAATAGCACAGCAGTCTCAGTGAATGGCTGAAAGCACAGAAAGCAACTCAGAACAAATCATAATATATTGTTGTACTCTGTGATATCTAGTTACCTTCTACTTGGTGCTTCAATACAAACTCACAGTATCTTTAGATTTGATGCTGCTAACCTAACAAACTTTCCTTGAACTTATCAATTCAGTAAACACAACTTTTCCACAGACAGACTGATCAAATAAATATGTGCTCTGCTCTTTATTGGATTTGCCATCCAAAAGCAATAAGCACTGATTATTTCAAAGGCATAGCTCAGAAAACAACCCAACGCCTGTGGCTTTCGTACTGTATATCGGTCACTGAGTTTATCCTAGAAAGATTCTATTAAAGGATTTAGGCGTAATAAACGCGGCCAGACCTTCTCTTCTCGGAAAGCATTCTCTGTCTCTTCTGAAGGGTGTCACTTTCAGGATTGTTCATTCACTTCAGTGTCACATCCGTCAATCAAATGCATCAATCACTGATGGCTTCACCGCGGAAAAAAAGAGAAGTAACGCAACAGCACAGCAGATTAACGAGGCTATCGGAGCCGTGCTGCCGTGGCAACAGATGAAAAGTAATTAGTACTCAGCAATGTTAGACACGACAATAACATAATTAAAGCAATTTATCCTGTCTTATTTAATGATGCCTGTCTCAATTAGAGCTGTTAAATAAATCATATCTGCATGTCAATGAGCATGCCGATATCATTTCTTTTTGTCTGCAAGTTTTTCTTTTGATCAAAGTCAGAAAAAATGATGATTTTGATTGTGTAAACATGCATATTTATCATTATATATGTGGATTTGCCATTTAATTTCTCCTTTGCATTTATTTACTACAGAAGATATATGTAAGTAAATAGATCTTCACTAAAGTCATTATTTAATCATCCTCATGTCATTCCAAACCTGTATGTTTTTTTTTTTTTTTTTTTTTATGGAATACAGAAAAAGGTTTTGTATAACAAAGTGTTTACTAACTGCATTTATAAATAAAAAAATAAACAAAACAAAATAATAAAATAAAACAAAACAAAACAAAACAAAACAAAACAAAACAAAACAAAACAAAACAAAACAAAACAAAATTAAATAAAATTAAATAAATAAAATTAAATAAAACAAAACAAAACAAAACTAAATAAAATAAAATAAAATAAAATAAAATAAAATAAAATAAAATAAAATAAAATAAAATAAAATCTCCAAACTGCATGTCCTATGTAGGGTCATAGAGATGCTGCTTCCTTAAATAAAAAAAAAATAAAAACTGTTTTTTGTTTTTTTTTATTGCCATAAATTCTTTCTACTGACACCAAATAACATTGGGTTTTTGTCCTTTTCAGAGCTTTGCAGTCGTAGTCACTTGAAACTGTCATTGTATTCAGGATGGAAAAACATGCATGCAAAAAGTTTGGAACGACATGAGGTGAACAAATGATGACAGAATTTTAATTTTGGGTGATCTTTCCCATTAACAGGCAAAGAGGCAAATGTCCTCTCCCAAGGGGAAATGAGTGTGTACATCACATATACACGGCCCATTCATCCTCATTACACCTGATGGTGTATTAGCGCTGTATATTGATGGTAAGGGACAGCAGGTGTGTGTAGCAAGACACAGACTGATCAATATCAGACGCATCTCCCCTCAGCCGCTCTCTGCTATGCATAAGGCACACTTTCAAAATCTGCTTTGCTATAGATAAGTCTCAGTTGTGTTCTTGCATATGCATATGGAAGAGATCCATGTCGTATAAAGGTCAAGTGTCACTGTTTCTCACATTATTAGACCCACTGGTTACTTAAAGATAAAAACTTTATTCATGGGGGGGGGGGGGGGGGGAATAGAAAGTCATTGAGCAGAGCTGACCTCAAAAAACCCATTACCCACAAGAGCAGCACAGTTCCAACATCTCAAGAGCATTGCTATGTTCAGACAGGATACTAACAACTTATTACATACTGGAAAGTATAAACTGTATACTGCCTCCTACTATGAAAAAAAAAAAATATATATATATACATATATATATATATATATATATATATATATATATATATATATATATATATATATATATATATATATATACAGTGAGGAAAATAAGTATTTGAACACCCTGCTATTTTGCTAGTTCTCCCACTTAGAAATCATGGAGGGGTCTGAAATTGTCATCGTAGGTGCATGTCCACTGTGAGAGACATAATCTAAAAAAGAAAATCCAGAAATCACAATATATGATTTTTTAACTATTTATTTGTATGATACAGCTGCAAATAAGTATTTGAACACCTGAGAAAATCAATGTTAATATTTGGTACAGTAGCCTTTGTTTGCAATTACAGAGGTCAAACGTTTCCTGTAGTTTTTCACTAGGTTTGCACACACTGCAGGAGGGATTTTGGCCCACTCCTCCACACAGATCTTCTCTAGATCAGTCAGGTTTCTGGGCTGTTGCTGAGAAACACGGAGTTTGAGCTCCCTCCAAAGATTCTCTATTGGGTTTAGGTCTGGAGACTGGCTAGGCCACGCCAGAACCTTGATATGCTTCTTACAGAGCCACTCCTTGGTTATCCTGGCTGTGTGCTTCGGGTCATTGTCATGTTGGAAGACCCAGCCTCGACCCATCTTCAATGCTCTAACTGAGGGAAGGAGGTTGTTCCCCAAAATCTCGCAATACATGGCCCCGGTCATCCTCTCCTTAATACAGTGCAGTCGCCCTGTCCCATGTGCAGAAAAACACCCCCAAAGCATGATGCTACCACCCCCATGCTTCACAGTAGGGATGGTGTTCTTGGGATGGTACTCATCATTCTTCTTCCTCCAAACACGTTTAGTGGAATTATGACCAAAAAGTTCTATTTTGGTCTCATCTGACCACATGACTTTCTCCCATGACTCCTCTGGATCATTCAAATGGTCATTGGCAAACTTAAGACGGGCCTTGACATGTGCTGGTTTAAGCAGGGGAACCTTCCGTGCCATGCATGATTTCAAACCATGACGTCTTAGTGTATTACCAACAGTAACCTTGGAAACGGTGGTCCCAGCTCTTTTCAGGTCATTGACCAGCTCCTCCCATGTAGTTCTGGGCTGATTTCTCACCTTTCTTAGGATCATTGAGACCCCACGAGGTGAGATCTTGCATGGAGCCCCAGTCCGAGGGAGATTGACAGTCATGTTTAGCTTCTTCCATTTTCTAATGATTGCTCCAACAGTGGACCTTTTTTCAGTATATATATGAAATGCAGCAATAAACGTTTCAAACTCTAGTATGCTACATTGTCATCACATGACCTCATCACCTTGCGTGTGAGTAGCATCCATTTTTATATTGCAAATAAAACTTTTTTTTTTTTTTTTACTTTTACCAGTGCAATGAAATAATGAGTCAAAACAATATTTCAGCAGTAATAATTCCAGATCCATTTGTCAAATTGAAAATTGTCATCTTTCTCGCTCACACACAATGGACGGAAGAATGTGTCAGTGACCAGTGATGCAGTCAGTGTGTGTGTGTGTGTGTGTGTAGGAGAGCGTGTCACCGGAGCAACAAGTATAGAGCGATTGGACATCCGCTGTCTCTATTGCCGTGGGGACCAGGCTTGTGCAATTAAGCCCAGCCAATTACTGGCAGCTAATGGCTCAAAGAGACAGAGACAGAGATACATTAACACAGCTAACCAATGCTTAACCAACCCTTTATTAGACACATCCTAACAGGGAGACAATGACCCCTAAAGCACTAGCACATGTTAAGCGATGCACATTAACCCACACTGCATTAATTAACATATTTCCGACGCCAGAAATCCACCCCCGTAATTTGAGCTACAAACAAACCATTTGCGTTCAAACCCTCTAGACATGAACAAAGACAGCCTACGGAGATTACAAAAGCACTTCAGAGAAAACACACTGTAAAGCAAACTTGCAAACGTGCCAGTCAGGGAACAGTGTGTGTACTCAGTGTAATTAACTGAGTGGAGGCATTTTCAATTAATGGACACAACTGTCAATAAATAATGAGGATTAATTTATATGGGATTGTTTTCAAAAAGTTTGAGTCTTAAAAAAGTCAATAAAACTAAATATAACTGAATCTAGGTACATCACATTACAGCAGTATTATAGACGTACGTTATAGACGTAGTGTCCAAGAGCATTTTTGAAGCCCAAAGTGGGCGAAGCCAGTCGTCGCCATCTTGGCAGCGCGTCACTCCCGGATAACCGAAAATGGGCAAAGAGACGGGATTAGCTGAGATGACGTGACGGCTAACAGACAGGAGACAAACGGCTAGTAGAGACATCAGTGCCAATCCACCTGTCCCTCAAGTGGCCACGCCCTTAATTATGCAGAACTTTAAGACTTAATATAATTTAAACGGATGAGTTATAAAAAATTTCACCCCCCTCACAGTTGTCATGAAGGGCAAAATTATCTATATAGACCAAAACCACTTTTTGTACCAAGCTATAAACATCTGCTGTAAAGTTGGGCATATTAACATGGGGGGCATGTGGGATTGACTGTCTCTAGCGGCCAGTCGATGAATTGCAGTTTAAGTCACTTCCTTGTTGGATTCAGGAGAAAGGAAGACTAATTTTTCCCAGTGGTTCCCTCGAGATTATCCTATGGGTTTTTATATTGTTTTTTTTTCCCGATAGACATTATGTAGCCCCGCCCCTTTTCAGCGCTGCACTCATTTTGTTTGTATTTTGACCACAGCATGAAGGTAAGATCTTACGGATTTATGAATGACATGCGTTTCAAACTTTACAATGCTCATGATAACTTTCATTAACTCTACAATAAGTAAACAACTTATTACTCTTCGACAGCGATGCAATTGAACTTCCTTCCGTTTTTGAGGTAGCTCTGTATATATTTCTAACACAAAATTCGAAGCATGGCTGTGCGCTTGTTTCTCTGCCTATATGAGTAAAATAAGGTCTGTGGTAAACATAACTTGATATTTGGACGTTTTGTTCAACACTCTATTACTTTATTTAATTATTTTTTTATGTGTAGCGTTTCATATAAACAAACCAAAAAACATGAAAACAGGTCAAATAAACTCCAATACAGCATTAGGATTACAATACAAAAATCAATCTACCTGATGCCACCTGTTCTGTCTGTGTGTGTCTGTGTGTGACCCACATGGGGTAAATCTAATCCTGGGCATCCATGGCATGAAGATAGCAGAGAAAGTAATCACTCCACCCCTCGAACAATCACAGAGAAAATAAACACACAACAACACAAGCACATACTGTCTGACTAGATGCGGATTTTTAACTACTTCAAATCAAAAGCAAATCTATAACTCTCCATGTGGTGGACAGCACAGTCTCAGGCCATGTGTGTGTGCTGTGTCCAAATACAGAAGACAAGTACTTGTGTATGCTCAGTTGAATATTTGTTTGTTAGTATATTACTGAGATGTCTTGGGTGAATGCGTGAATTTTGCAGAAGGATATTGTTTGGCATTGTGACATTACTTACATGCACTGTAAAAAAAAAAAAAAAAGTTGTTTAGGTACAATCCACTTGGATGTTTAAGGCATTTCAACTTAAATTACATTAAACTGACTTTAATAAAAGAAATTGTTGAATCTTGTTTTTTTTTTTGAAAATTGCTTAAAGGGGTCATGAACTGAGATTATCAACTGAGAATCTTTTGACAGTTAAGAGTTTGTTGTATAAAAATACCCTGTAAGTTTAAAAACTCAAAACTTCCTTGTTATGCCAAAAAATGTAATTGAAACCAAGGCCAGAAAATGACAGGATCTCAAAAGTGGAGACTTGTGACGTCACAGGGCAGCGAAAGACCACGTTTGCAGAAGAATATCAACGTCTACATCGGGTCTTTAGCCCCGCCCACTGGAGCGTTAGTGAATAGTGACATGAGAACGAGAAAATATCGACACAGGATCAATACCATTATCTTCCAAACGATCCTAATGCTAGGAAAGTCGGGGTTTTTTTCAACGATGTGAATGTCTCAGCAGTGCATTATTTGTTCGTAGGCTATTCGGTGCATTTCACTGTGGATTATTTGGTGAATCAGTCGCAATTTCGACGCAGGCTTTGCAAACAGACTTTTACGATATGGATCTGCCAGCAACGCCACAAACATGTAAGTAGCCATGTTTATTCCAATGCCTGATCTGTGATTTCTGATGTGTAATCAAGTTCAGACAGATAATCTTTCTCTCAAAATCTGTTTATGCATCAGTAAATCAAGCCAGTGACTAAAATATCAACTTCACATTGTTTCTCTTAGTAGGATGAAAATACAGAAAGCGATCAAAGAACAGTCCCTCTCCAATCGCCCAAGTTGTCAAGCAAATAGTGCGAGTTTATCTGGACACTTGCCAAAACTCGTTATGAAATCAATGACGCTGTTACACAGCACAACAAAGTTCTTACTGTATTTACATTGTGTTTGCATTGTTATTTAGTGAAAGCATTCGTGAGAGTGCAGAAATTGCGTTGCAATGATGTGATCACTTCATTCACGCGATCACCAGACTGTCATCTGCTCAATGCTCATCACTGCAACCTTTCATGTGATGGGAATAGATCATTATGATCAATACTTTTCACGATTCCTTAATCTCAATAGCTGTTATAGTAAAAACGCAGTAAAATTTTTAGAGAGAGTTCCACATGTAATACTAGCTATTTCATATGCAAACATGTCAGCCAATCACAGCAGTGGGCGTTCACACTGAAGCCTCACACAGATCCGCCCCTTCAAACTGAGCGTTCAAATCAGAGGCTAAAATCAGGATTGGAAAAATGCCTTTTATTTCTAAATTATGACCATTTTTGATGTAAAAATCATGCAAACATTATAAGGGAACATTATAAAATAATAAAATAATCCAGTTCATGACCCCTTTAACTTATTTTGATGAGTTAACGCAATGTAAAAACATATGTTGTCATAACTTATTGATCATATCATTTTAGAAATAATATGATCATTATGACCACATTTGTTTTTACATCGCTTTAACTCATTAAAATAAGTTAAGCAATTTTCAACAATAAAAAAAAGGTCAGTTTTTAGGTCAGTTTAATGTAATTTAAGTTGAAATGACTTAAACATCCATACTTAAAAATTGAAGGCAGCAACTTTTTTCACTGTGCATTCACTCTATGATCTTTTGCAAAATAATAAAATTTTCAATATGTTTATATTACAATTATTAATAAAATGTTTAGTATATATAAAATAATTAATTAAAGACATATGTATAAAGAAATTAAAGAGAATATATATTTCTATTTTATATATATCTATATTTAAAATAGAACATTTTCTTTTCTTTTTTGGATTAAAGTACAGAACTTTAATGTAAGGCCTCTCCTTATTCCTTCACTTTCTTTTCTTTTTTCTGTTCTTTTCTTTGACACACTCCTAAGGCGTTTAAACTGACAGGTCATCTAGTGTAGTGGAATTCAGCCAAGAGAAAAATATAAAAACGGTAAAAGAGCAAAAGAGAGAAAACCGTTCCACCAGGTTCACTCTTTTCTCTGAATAATGACAATATCTCTATCTCTCTCTTCTAGATCTTCAACAGCTCTCTCAATCCCAGCCATACAATTATCAAATGAAAGGCTTCTATAGAGCGTGAGCGTGATGGGATTGAGTTATTTTAGTTGTATCCCCTTGAACGATCGCACAGATGGTTCCTGTATGTCTATATGAACTACAGTATGAAATAAATAAACATATAATTAAACACAAAATACAGACGTTTTAACAAAAGTGTGTGCAGTTTTTTAATCTTTTCCTGATATGCATAAATATAGTGTTGAAAACCCAGGTTTTTACATTTCAGTAAGTTCTAAAATTGATCAAATTTCCTTTGATTTGAATGAATATGGCATATGATACACTCTTTATACTAGAGGACCAAGTACACACAGGCTCTGTTTGAGTTTCCTCAGATTTCTATTAAAGGGGTGGTTGATTATGATTTGACTTTTCTAACTTTAGTTAGTGTGTAATGTTGCTGTTTGAGCATAAACAACATCTAGTTACAACGCTCAAAGTTCAAAGCAAAGGGAGATATTTGCTTTTAAAGAAATCGTTTTTTAAGGACTACAACAAACGGCTGGTAGAGACTACACAACATTCCTCCCGGGTTATTGACATCACTAACCCTAAAGTTTACATAAACCCCGCCCCCTGAACACGATTTATAGATTATCAAGACAGAATATGCTAATTAATGACTAGAAGATAACTACACATCAGCTACATAAATTCATCAACTAACCATTCAGAAATGTCCTGTTGCTTCTACATGTTGTCACTTCTTCTTGAGTCTCTCCATCATTGTCTGAATCCGGTTTGAATATAAAAGTCTAAAAGTTTTTGAAATTTTCAGTGTGTGTCTGTGTGAGTGCAAGCTGTTGAAGCTCCGCCCCTTGTGCCGGGAGCAGCAGCTCATTTGCATTTAAAGGAACAGACACACAACGGTGCGTTTTTGCTCACCCTCAAAAATTTACAATTTTAACATGCTATATAAAAATATATGTCGGGTATTTTGAGCTAAAACTTCACATACACACTCTGGGGACATCAGAGACTTATTTTACATCTTGTGAAAAGGGCATTATACCACCCCTTTAAAGCAACAAGCCAGTTGAAGCTGTGGTTTGCAGTGGTTTTGCCACAGCTGAGGTGAGGCAAAGCATTAATTAATCATAACACAGAATCCCATTCTAGCACTTGCATTATTGCTGCACTATTTGCAAACATTCAGTATGTACAGAATAATGATGGTCTATTTGCCAAAATGTGGAGTATACAAAAGAGGATTGTATGAAGAATTCTGTATCCCACAATGCAACATGCTTGATTTGACTTTATATTTCCAGTGTGATGAACGAACAAGAAGAAATATCAGCGGTTTTGAACATCACATTAAATTAAACTCCAAACTTTTGAACTGTACTGTATAAAATCATAAAACTGTATAAAAATTATTTTAAAAGGTAATCAGCAATGATGGTTTAGATACAACTTCACACCCTAAATGGTTAAAAAAAGGCTCTTAAAGATGCAGTGTAGTGGACAGTAGCATCAGAGGGTTAAAGGAGGTCTTTCTCTCTGAGTTGAGCTCTTGACCTTCACGCAAGCGGACGGTGGCCAGCTAGGTTTGGAGTTACACGTCACGATCGACCCGTAATTTAAAACAATCCTCGGCTCAGACGCAGTCTCCTTCACGCTACCCTCCAAAGAGACTAACTTCTCAAACTTCAGCGCAGCATCCTACGCGTGTTTCTCCAGCTCTCTCCAATTTCATCTTGCCCCCCTTCCTGCTCGTCAGTTCAGACGAAAGAAAATGAAAATCAACAGAAAAACAAATCAGTGTTTTGTTCTTTCGGCAGCGAGCTGCGTGTTCGCGAGCCGCGCACTCCTGCCACGCGGAAAACAAATTCCAATTTGCAGCAGTGTGTTGTTTCTCCACAGGCCAGGACACCGATGGGGCGACACAGTGTGTGTGTGTGTGTGCGCGCGTGTGTGTGTGTGTGTGTGTGAGGCACAGACTTCTGATATTGTCACTCCAGACTCACTCATCTCTATTGACTATTTCACAGCTGCCTTTCTAGTGGAGAGAGCAGAAAGAGGAGAATCACCAGTCATTCAAACTCATCACAAGAGAGAGAGAGAGAACGAGAAACGAGGGAAATAAAGACACACTGAGAGAAGGGAACTTTTTGGGCTACTTTTAGATTTTCTCGGCAAGCTTTGAACTCATTTCTCGAGCATGAATTCTTAATGCTGCTAATTTGAACACGAACAAACATGTTTTTTACATGACTAATTCATAAAGGGTTTCTCTGGGTATTGTAATCGCATTTTTTGTTGTTCTAGCAGAGATTCCTCTTTCATTTGCCAGTCACAGGCGTATTTTGGCTTCTGCGCTCAATTCGATTCATTATGGATTACACAAACAATTTTTGACGATGAAGAAAATGTTAGTTAACAAGGAAGGAGCTTTCATAAGCCTTCAGAGGGAAATATTATCTCCTGAAGTTACTAAGACCTTTTGAAAGCATGTAAAAAAAAAACTAAAAAAAAAACTTTTAATACTTTTAACCAAAAAGGATGCATTAAATTGGTCAAAGGTGACAAAAGGGACACAAAAAACTACTTCAAATAAACGTTGTTCTTTTCTTTCTATTGTAGTAGAATTAAAATGTATCACAGCTTACAAACACTGGTAATATTCGGAAATGTTTCTTCAGCACAAAATCAGCATATTAGAATGATTTCTGAAGGATCATGTAAAAATTTCAGCTTTGCCATCACAAGAATAAATTACATTTTAAAATAAACACTAATTGTAAAAACAGTTATTTTAAATTGTAGTCAATTTCACAATATTCATGTTTTAATGCATATATTAGATCAAATAAATGCAGCCTTTAAAAAAGCCGACCCTTTTGAACGTTATCTCAGTAAATATCAAGTACAATTATACACTTATAAAAATAATTAAATCTTTATATTTTCATAATCCTCTAATCAGAATCAACTAACAACAAGTTCCAGTTGTGACAACTCCCCCCATTATTGGAGTATAATAACGTAAACCTAAAGAATAAATCAACCAAAATCAATATTCAAAATAGAAAGTCATATAGTTCAGTGTTCCCTTTATGCTTTTTTTTATTTAGCCCTATATATTAAAATATTTTATTTTGCATCTTTTCCCAATTTTAATTAAAAGAAAAGGACAGGGAGAAGAGGGAGAATGAGATCACGATATGTTGTGAACTCACATCCCCCATATGCAGAACCTGATTTCACCAAGTACATGTTCCTGGATCAACATTCCAATCAACCAATCAGATTTGAGGGACAAGTTTGCAGTTTATGTCAAGTTTATGTTTACAACCAGGGGTAGGTGCTTCTACATCAGTGTTATTCACCTATCATTTCTCTCTGATTTTAGGGATAACTTATAGGTAGGGTTAGGTTTAGGGGCAGGGATTGGGTTAGGACTAAATTTTCAGACAGGAATGTTGTTTCTGGATCATATGTTGACCCAGGAATGTCTAACTCGGCAAAATCAGGACGTGCTCCGCCATATGGGCACCAGAGCTCAATGTGTGCCAACCAATGGCCACAGCTCTGACAAATCTATTCTAACAACAAAAACATCCCATCAGTTGGCTGATTTCTCAGTACAGGACAGCACAATGATAGTGACGCCTGCTTCAAAACAAGAGAAAGACCTGAGACACAAACCAGTGCAGAGACCAGCATGATCAAAGACACACGTGACTGTTCCTGTGTTGTTCAGAGCTGAACGTCTCCACAGCGCTGACAGATAGTGAACGAGAGAACGCAGAAGAGAAATGGATAAAAAGTGAAGATGTAATCAAAGACAGGTAGATTAAACCTGACAGGTCAACACATAGCCAGGGAGAAAAGAAGCGTTTGAGAAGAAAAGACAGATTCTCCAACAGTTTCCCTGAATCTGCTAACCGCAAAAATAAACTCCATTCTCAAGTCATTTTATTCTTGTAGTAAAATGAGCAAAATAAAATGAAAGCAGGAGCACAAAACTCACTACAGCTGCAAATACGAGTGTGTGAGAGTTTGAGAACTCACTGGTGCTGTTGGTGAGGCGAAAGGTGACAGAGCTGTCTGGGATATCACACACGTTCCGTACGGACACCTGACACGTGTAATTAGCAAAGTCCTGTGGACGGAGGTTTTTCAGTTTCAGAACCTTCGTCTCACCCTGCAAACACACACAAACATTCACATGGTGAAGATATATAAAAATGAATTTCTTCTGTTAGACAGAGCATGCATTTTAACATAATGAAAAGAAACAAAGTTTGTTGGTCATCCTCTGGAAATTTGTGCTAATTTGTAATCATTTAATCATTTTCTTTTTCTTTAATTTTACTACTGAATTTTACTGTTGAAATTCATATTTCAAATATGAAATCGTGTTTTCCCACCTGGGCCCTCACAGAGTTCAAATAATGAGTTACACAACACAAGTGTAAACAATGAAAAGCTAAAGGTTGCAATGCAAAGTGTCTGACTTTTACTTTAAAAGACTTTGATGATGTCATTTCTTTAAATATAATGTTAGAAACTTTCCTGTTGAATCCTGTTAATTATGAAAGTGGTAATTCATCTGGACACAAATGGGATACAAAAGGTGCAGTTTCGTTTCCTGAAAATGACCCTTGTATTTCCATGCCACGTCAGAGGCTTTGTGTGCACGATGAAGCGAGGAAATTTAAATTCCTCTATTTCTTTTGACTGAGTCCATCAGGAGAATGAATAAACCTCATTATTAATAGCAAAGCCATCAATCTCCATCCATCCCACCTCACTCAAACGGCTCTTTAATAATAAGTGCTCAGATTATGAATTCATCACTGATGGATTGCTGATTTATTGAGTACGTTTCTCTGTGATTAGGAAGGTCTCCTATGGTTATCCGCTGTTCAAATGAGTATTAACTCTAATTAAACTATTTTGTTTTAGGTAATATAAGACCTATAAAGAAATCTCACATATTGTCCAGCTGTGTGTGGGAATGGTTGGGATTTATTTATTTTGAGGACAGATTTGTTTCCAAACCTTTTGGAACAATCAATGATGTCCTTAATAAAAAATAAAAAAAAGTCAATTTAAAAATAAAAATAAAATAAACAATTAAAGGTTTTTATTAAAAAGTTCTTCTATTGATAGTAAGTGCTGACAGTCCCCAAAATGAAAAATGGCGTAGGCCTAATGAACCTACTAAATAAAGTCTTATTGAAAATGTAAAAACTCAAAAATGCTTCTGTAAGGCTTGGGTGCAGGGTTATCGCCAAGAAAATACAATTAGCTCACTATAAAAACATTAGAAGTCATGATAGAAAACAAACGTGTGTGTTGTACCTGTGTGTACAGAGGCTCGTAGATGTCGACGCCGTTGTCTTTGCTCTGTTCGATTGGTTTATTTCCCCGTTTCCAGATAAAGCGAGCGGGAGGGTTGGAGTTTACCGTACAGCGTAAAAACACTGTTTTCTCCTGATAGTAGTTCCCTCGTACATCACCCACCGTCTGGTGCACCGTGAGCACAGGCTTATCCAGATCTGAAGCACAGAAAGACAATTCACTTACATTGGGAAAACGTAATTTCTTTAATGGAGTAATCTGAAAGACAAACGCACCCTGAACCTGTAATTATCAATGTCTTGATCTTGTGGTCTCAGACAAGACCACTATTTCCACTGTTCTGAAGGTGGCAATTACCTCAACCACAGGTCAGTACACTTCACCATTACAGAGATTTCATCAGTTTCAATGGATCTCAATGGCAGGATAGCAGTTTTACAAAGAGTCTCATAGTTTGATTGAATGATGCAATAAATGTTCTCTAATGAACTTCATTAAAATGGTTTTTGGATTGACAGGTTTTGGTCTGGCTGGGTCTTATAAGAAAGACTGTGGCTTCAGAAGACTTGTTATGTACAGCATGAATGGCAGTTGAACTACTTTTAATGCTTTTTGTAGCCCCTTTTGGACTTTGATAATAAATATCACCATATATTTTCATTGTATCAGAAACTCTAGCATCTCATTGTGTTTCACAGAAAAAAATGGAAGCATGAGGATTACTAAATGATAACAAATGTTCATTTCTGGATGAATGATACTATGAATGAACACATAGGCTACTTAAATATGCCCAAACCAGACACACACACACACAGAGAGAGAGAGAGAGAGAGAGAGAGAGAGACAGACACACACACAAAAATCAATGGTTCCGCTCATTGGTATATTGGGTTGGGGTCAGCGTGTCATTCGTGATTTTCTCCTCTGGCCTGTGGTCATCAGATTAGCTCCAGACCGTCTAATAGAATTGAGTGATAATTCGACATGGTCATTGTGATGCGGGTTAGTGCGCTCACCGGATTAATCTCCGTGGAATTCCCTACGGATCAGCACGTTTCCCAGTCATTCTCTCTCTCAGACAGATGTGATGTTTTCATTTGGGACTTCTTATTGCCATTGAATTTACTCAGGCGTTTACTCAGCTTAGATTTCTTTCAGAAGCTACAATAAAAGCATTCATGTGTGCTCAGAACTGTGTGTAAGCAAGTCTGTTAGACAGATCACGTTTATTCAGGGGGAATCACAGAGCAGGGAGAGGTCAGAGGTCAGACTGTTACACAGTCACATTGATTTAGCCTTCCCCTCTCTTTCCTCCGTATTGTTGTGCTCCGAGTTTTGTGTGTGTGTGTGTGTGTGTGTGTGTGTGTGTGTGTGTGTGTGTGTGTGTGTGTGTGTGTGTGTGTGTGTGTGTGTGTGTGTGTGTGTGTGTGTGTGTGTGTGTGTG
>NC_137142.1:31020516-31060516 GCF_949319135.1 Squalius cephalus
ATTTAGCGCTCTTCATATTGTCTGAAATGAAGCATCACATGAGTTTGAGCAGCATTTGGATATAATGAGCACATATGAATGGCACAGAATACACTGTAAGCCTGTAGAGATCTTTTTTTTTTTACAGGTTTCCCTCTCATTTTTCTGTTTAGATCACTTACAAATCAGTGTCAACATGTGCTGTTCTCACACACGCACCACCAGTGTCTACATGGACAGAGTCCGCTAAGAATCATGTGTAAGTGAGTAATGCATGCTTTTGCATAGTAAAATGACTGCTAGGATTGCAGAATTATTTGCATAATGTGCGAGAGTACAGTACAAAACCTGTGATCTTATAAACATGAGCTTTCTCTCCACCTGGTTGGACTGAGGGCACGGACCCACAATGCACCTGTTCTCTACCCACAGGAACATCTCTGTATCTCCTTCATAAATCAGCTCACTCCCGATTAATATGTGTGAGAGGACAGATATGTGAACGACTTTGTGTCAATGATGAAAGCGTTAAATGTGCAAAATATTCAGAATTCACAGATAAAGACAATCTAGATCATTTGATTTGTGTAACATCTTCAGCCAACAAAAAATCCACTATTGCATAGTCCCCATCCTATTTGATAGTCATGAAATAGCACATATGGAAGCATGTGAATTTTCATGTGAAAGTATTCAAAAATATTGAGCAGATGCCAATTAGACCAGGTAGATACCTCCGAATAAAACATATTCTGATTTCTTGGATATCATATTAACCAGAACGTTTTGTGGCTGATGTAAGTTTATGTAATGTAAATTATATAGTAAAGCCCGAGGCAGCCGACTTTCTGATTTCCTCTGTCAATATTACTTGATCTAACAGCTGATATCCACAGGGGTTACTCTAGAGGTCGCAAAGGTGAGGGTCAAAGGTCAATGCATATATGAGTCAATATTCTCTTCACTTAACTTGTTGTACAATTTAATGGGTGAATCCTGTCGGGAACAGGTCATATTTCACCCCTTTAAAAGGAAAGAAATACGACATTATATTTTTCTGAAGAAAACGAATGCTATTTCAGGACCATTAATATTGTGACATAATATTAATGACAACTTTTTGCATTACAGTAATGGGGGGGTCCCACTTTATATTAAGTGGCTTTAAGTACTATGTACTTACATCGAAAAATAAGTACAATGTACTTATTTGTGTTCAGGTTGTATTGTAAAACACTTTGTGCTGCTATTGAGGTGGGATACGGGTAAGGTTAGGACAGGTGTGGTGGATTGGGTGGGTTTAAGGGTGGGTTAAGGTGTCAGGGAAGGGTCAACAGTGTAATTACAAATGTAATTACATAAATTAATTACAGCTGTAATTACATGCAAGTATTTTCAAAATATAAGTACAATGTAAAAACATGTATGTACACAATAAGTCCACTGTATCAAATTATTACTTTCAATGTAAGTACATAGTACTTAAAGCCACTTAATGAAATGGAAGTTGCGGAAGCTATTTATTTTTTTATTTTTTTTCCATATTATGATGTACATCTGAGTGAATGCATTATCAGAAAAGAAAAAAAATGTAGGACGGGAACTTGGTTCTATCCACTGGTTTCTGACTGAATGGAGGTAAATCTGAATGTGAGCTTGCAGTCAAATGTAAATATGGGGTGGGGTTTAAACAGACTAAATGATTGGAGAAGTCCTGCTTACATCACCAGAGAACATTTTGATTAAGAATTACAAGGTAAAAAGTGAAAGAAAGAAAAAATGAAACAAACGCACAGATAAATTGTTCACAATAAGATCATTATCACGCATTTAGAAAATATATAGGGTGTATTTTCACTTTATGTCAACTATTTTCAGACTTTTTGTTCTGACTTGAAATTTTAATATTAAAGATCTTGGCAAGTGAGAAATTTCAGTTCGTGCATAAGTGGAGTCTGTTTGCTCTCTGATTAATCTCATTGGTTTTTAGGAGAAATGACAAGATATTACAGAGATCTCATTTGAGATTTTTCTTTTACGACTACAGGAGGCTCCAATTAAATTGTGCAGAGATCAGCGGTTGCAGGCGATTTTAATAAACACCTTCTGAATGGGAAAGCAGATCAGGGACGGACTCTCAGTACTGATCCCAAACCTCCAGACTCTTAACACACCTGCAGCCTCCTCTTCCTCATATCAGCTAATTACACTCGGCCCTTCCTCGCCCCTGCCCCGCAGCAGGAAATGAGATATTTAGTCAACCCCACTGGCTCAGCACCAAGAACCTTCCGAGTGCTTTGAACTAGGGTGCAGTTTTAATTAAAAACCCCAGGCAAAGCTCTGAGAGCAGAACTCCGCTGGGTGAGGGGGTCACTAACCATCCGAGCACTTCCCGGGTCGCCACCTCCTAACGGGATCAGAATTCCAGAGGAGAGACACCGAGGGATGCCGCACTCTCTGGATATACAAAAAGAGACTTTCTATAATTGCCCGTGTTCTGACTGTTCTGATAATTGCCCTAGATTTTCTTGGGACGGTGACACACATAAATACAAACTACACATGCACACACTCGTAGCTGATGGCTACAGATGGTGTTGTACAGAGATGCTGTTTTTTAATTGGCCTCCCAGAGTAATGGCTGCTGTTAGAAGGTTGTTGTTTTTTTCGTTTTTTTGCTCTGGCAAGATTTTAGCAACCATGCCATTTGTCTTACCAAACGAGCTATTGACCTGTCTGGGAATATTTAGGCACCCAATAACATATCGCACACCATATCCACAAATCCAGCTCTTATTAATTACCATCAGCAGCAAGGGCCAATGACACCGGATGTCACTGTACGTAAAGCATGCAAACTACATTCCATTACAGCCAGAAACATCCGGAACAGCAGCGGTATAAAATGTTAGCTCATTAAATAAGTCTGAGAGTAGGATTGGACATTTCGCTTGTGGTTTGGGATCCAAACTTTCTGTCTCACCATAAAGTTTCCTAAGGTAGAGTAAGCATCAATATTACTCTTGCTCATACTCAGAGTTAGAGATTTGAACAAATCCATAACACTCATAAAAAAAAACTCCAATATATACTTTATAGAACCTAAGTTCTTGGCTACATTTTGAAGAATGATTTATGCCAAAAAAATCTATTTAAGCTTACAGACATGCAGTCTTTAAGACTTTTAAATCCCTTTTTAGAGTTAATATATTTAATTCGATTTCTTTAAGTTACAAAATAACCCCTCACAAATTTTGGTGAAAGTATCTGCCACAAATACTTTGTCACTCAGTCTATATTTTTGGTGACTTAATGGAGTCCTGGAAATGAAAAGAAAACTAGAAACATCTACACTATAAAAAAATATTTTTTCGAACTTTTAAATAAAGATTATTGGAATACGTTTTTTTACATTTGCATTTATGCATTTGGCAGACACTTTTATCCAGTGTATCACTGCCATATCAAGAAACCAAGAGAATGGATGAGCATGAATTAACAGAGATATATTTGCTCAATGCGGAATGGCGCAATACGGCCGTGTGCATTACAGGGGTGCAAACACATGTATGGTCAAAAAAGAGAGAGGTAATCGAAGCCCTCGTCCCGCGGCAAATATCCAGATACTACATTGCCACCATCCCCAACCCACCCCCTATAGGCACATAGAGTCAAATGAAATTTAGAAAAACTATCTTGCACTTCTTCTTCTTGCTTTACTGCTACTTCCTGAAAACAATTTCACCTGATGATTTGATTAGCTCTTTTTGTAAAGAATTAATAATTCTAGGATGATTGGGGTAATCGTGTAGAGTAGGCCTAGTGCATCTGCATAGAAACTAATAAACAAAATAGAAGCATATATAAATACAATAAAACACAAATACACGAGAAATAAAACAGTGCTTTATGTTTTTCAGGTAAATTAACTGTATTAAGTATTAATACAGTTTATCTTTTGACAAAACGTGATTTTTCTCTTTCTCTTTTGTTGTTTGATTAACTTTGGTGACACAAACAGCTACAGGTATATTGGGTGCTGTCCCTTTAAGACGAATGCACGTATCTAATACCGGTAATTAAGTTTTATTTTGACTGCGTTTACGCGGAAACTCATTGAGACGGACACTGGCTTATTTTTTCGTGCACGTCTGTTCAAACACAAATAGATCAGAAAGAAAAGGGAATTCGGTGTTCACGAACTTCACGTGCTGTCTGCGACTGCGTGGCTCTGTGCGCCGACAGACCATCTACATTTGGATGTTAAACATAATATATATAGCTTGATACAGCAAAGACAACGTCGGCAGTATTGACGGCAAAATAGGCAACAGAATATTTCGTTCTGTAGGCCTATTGACAGGGGCAATATTTGAAAATCGATAATTAGGCCTATTTTTTAAATTACAATTATATATGCATTTGTCAAAACCGAGAAACTTTCAAGCATCAAAATGTAATTTATTAATATGTATTTGCGCCTTCTATTTTGTCTGAAAACTTCCAACACTCTTGCGTGTCGCGTGAAAAATAGGCGTCGGTTGCGGTTCTATTTCTAGCACACGGTTTCGGCGCGGCTCGAGAAGTGTGTATGTCACGCAGGCATTGTGCTCTAACACAAGCTCTAACCAGTTAACATGAGAGCCGACATAAAAACGGACACTCCACGCCACGCAGAGAGAAATGTGATGCAGCGGCAGATCCAGAGTGAGACAGAAACACTAGTGGTTCACGCTTGCGCACATACTGCTGGTTTGGCGCGCAGTGTTCTGATTCGCTTATTTCCTATTTACTTGTTGGTGGACGCAATCCAGAATTACTGTTGGTTAAATTATAATCAGATATAATATATATAGATATAAATTATAATCAGACCCTCTCAAACCATTATAACCCACCCCCCCCCCCCCCCCCCCCCCCCCCCCCCCCCCCCCCCCCCCCCCCCCCTTAAAAAAACTCTTCGGATCTGCACGATTCACACAAGTCACCCAAACTGACGTGAAAAAAGCGGGAGGCGCCGAAAAGCGCGCTGTTTGCACCCCTGGCATTAGCCTATTCGCCAAGTTCAATGGTACATAAAAAAAGATGGGTACAGTAAAAAGTGCTCAAAATTTGTCTTTCGTTAGGCTAGTACATCATATTTCAAGGCCGTATGTCCGCTTTAACGAATTTAACTCTGTGGCGGCCGAGAAACCACGCTGAAATAAGCTGATGGTGCAATACGGCTGTGTGCATCGTCCTTTATGCTAAGTTCAATGCTTCATTAAAAAAAGATTTTGTTTAGTAAAAAGTGCACAAAATTTCAATTTCGCTGGAGCAGTTCGTCTAGTACGAGGCTAAATTCAGCTACTTATTTGTTTGTTACAGCATTTCTTCGCCACCTGTAAGGATGCATTAAACCTGACAAAGTGGTGTTTACTGTACCAATATTTTTTAATTGGCTGTTAAAGTTTTATATATGGGACAATATAAACATACAGCCTTAACGATATCCAAATTTTGAGCATTTTTTTACTGTACCAATCTTTTTTATAAACCAGTGAATATGGGACAACACACACTAAACCACCTACTGCACCATCAACCCATGGCACAGTTTCTTCGGCACCACATAGTATGCATTATAGTGGACATAAGGCCTTGAAATATGATGTCCAAAAGCAAAATTGAGCACTTTTTACTGTACCAGTCTTTTTCTGGACCCTTGAACTTGGCAAATAGGACAGTGCACACAGCCTAACTGCATAATAGACCATTTTATGGTGAAAACGGTTTCAAAATAAATCTTACACCAATTTTTTTTTTTTTCTGTGTACTGATGTTTTCTTTTGCTCACATTTGCAATTCAACTTAAACCATGTTGCTGTTACAGTAAAGTTGTACTTATTTGCCAAAGCTGATTTCAACACATTTGGCACCTGGCAGTTTGGGAGTGTTAATTTTGGACCCTGTGTATGCATGTGGCCACTAATACCAGTCTGCCCACCTGTGCCCACCTGTTTATCTCAGCACGGCTCTGTATGGACACACTTTTATCTCATTCTTTCCAGAGTTACATTCGCTCTTTTACTCTTGAGCCCTGCCTCTCTCATTGTGTTTTCTCCTTCGTCACTATTTTAACTTGTTATACAACTGCAGAAATATCATGTGTACCATAAAATCTTTACAATGGCCTGGAGATGTAATTAATGGGGATGGTATCCTGGTTAGCAATGCAAATAATCAATTCAAATCCAATTCAACACAACTAATTATTCAAAATGACCTCTCTAATCTTACTGATTATTGACAGATATTGATTAGCTGTGGTTGACAAGAAATGCTTCAAATGAGAAACACCACCTAGTCATTAAAGGAACATCCTGTGATCTTTAATTTGATGGAAGTTTGTGAGTAATTTAATTAAATAATGAATCAACCTTCTTTTAGTCTGTGTAGTACTGATAATTGTAAAATCCACATCAGCACTCATTCCTGCGAGTTGGCAAACAACAGAAACGTATTTGTTGGGTTCAGGAGTGAGAATTTTCCATTACAAAGACAGTCTGTGCAAAGTGTCTGTGATCGATTCCAAACTGGCAGAAGGAGGAAGAGGAATCTTACCGTGTTTAAAGGAACAGTTCACTCAAAAAAGAAAATTGCATATGACTCATGTGCTATATTGCAAATACTTCAATGAGAGCTTGAAGTCATTCTGACATTTTTTACTTGTACTTTGGAGTTTGACAGACATAGTCACTATAAACTGTAATTTTATTTTTGAAAACTATAAAAAAATATCATTAACAACAGTATATGAGTTTCAGAAAATACATTTGCATTAGGTCAATTTAATTCATTTTAAATGAAGGCACAATTTCTGCCCTACTCCTATTGGCCCTTTCACCATTTGTTTGTAAATTTTAGTCCCGCCCCAAACTCACTAAACCATTGGTTAAGCCAGTGTTGCTATATGAAGCCACTCAACAAACAGAACAATGGTGAAACCATGCACAATAACACAGCATTCACATTCATTAAACTGCGAAAAGAGAAAGAAAAAGAAAAAAAAAACTTTACTTTTAATATTACAAAAGTCAATGGCATTTACAGTTATTTTCAAGGCAAGCATTCATAATGTTGTTATATATATATATATATATATATATATATATATATATATATATATATATATATATATATCCAAGCAGACTGATGGTTTTAGTTGTGAACACTACACACACTGAAACAAAAGCACTTGAGATTGTTTAGCCTTCAAGTGAGCCATTTAGACTTGTAATATGATTGTCTATTGAAGATGCAGTCAAAGATCATGGTATGAAAGATAGTATTCACATTAAGCCAAGTGCCAAGAGTGAAAACAACACAATGTCGATACAATGGCAAGATGAAAGGTTTGCAACCTATTATACTTTCGAAACATGATACTTTTCCAGTAACAAATGTAGAATGGATCTTGATTAAAAAGTCTCACTGTTTGGAGGGGAAGAAATAGAAACATTTTTGCTGTCACAATTATGTTCTGTCTTGTCTGCATCTGTTCTTGTTGTGCCTGATTAGTTAACCTTCATCCACCTGTGTCTAGTTAGTTCCCTTGTTTACTCTGTGTATATATTCTCCCCGTTCAGTTCAGTCCCTGGTTGGTTATTGTTCATGTGTGCATATCTATGTGGGCACGCTGTAACATTCTGTTAACCTGCTTGTTACATTAAAACTTATCTCCGTTGGTATAATCTACCTTCATCTGTCAAGCTGTGACATTTGTGATGTCAACTAAAAACGAAGCTGGTTTTTGAAGTAATGCAAATTGCTACATTCTGACAAAAGATTTTGAAGACAAACATTTCTAAATTTCTAAAATTTGAATTAAGGTTGCAAACAGGATGTAGAATTGAAATTTGAATATGGATATGAACATGTAAATAAAACATTTTTGTTACTTGAAATAAAATTTGTCACTTGATATAAACAAACTTTTTTATTTCAAATGGTTGCCAAGGCAACATTTATCATTTAAAATTTTATAAAAATATAACTTTAGGTAAAATAACTAAAACTGAAATAAAAATGAATAAAACCTATATAGACATGTTAAAAACATTTAAATGAAAACACTATAAAAAATAAATTTAAACTTTGTACATTTTTATATTTTAATTTTTAAAATATGTCTATATAGGTTTTATTCATTTTTATTTAGTTCAGTTTTAGTTTTAGTTCAGTAGTTATTCAGTTTTAGTTATTCAAAAATATAAAAATATAATAGTATAGCATATTATAATACAGTATAGTAGTTTTGTATAGAATAGAATGATACTATAATAACACTGCCAGGAACATGCATTAGGAAAGTGAAATGTGTGTTCTGGATTTGAAGTGTGTTTAGTGAGGAGAACGGACACAGCATGAAGCCCTGCAGGAATTGACTGTCTATCAGACAGAACATTCAAACAAGCTGCTTTAGAAATCTCGTGACTCCAATACATCTCTCCAGCACAGACTGAGACACAAATATCCGTGAGTGTGTGGGAGGCGGAAGCTTAACATCTGAGATCAATAGGGCCCCGGGGGGCCCGGCAGAGTATCGCGTGCCCAGCACGAGGGCCCCGTGCTCCCTGGCCTCCTGGAGCGCAGGGCCCCGGCACAGGGCACAGAGGAGAAGCGCTCTACTGCTTGTTTAACCTTTCATAAAACAGCCATTCCATTGCACTAACACACACTCAGGCAGAACATGCAATGTAAGCATTTGTGGATAATCTTGATATAGAGCCCCTCTTTCATTTTAAGAGCGCTTTATATCTTATTTTCCGCACCTTCCACTTTATTTACTAGTTGTCCTAGAGGCAGCTTTTCTTTTACAATTACTGGCTCCGCTCCAAAGATAGAGGAGGTGTCAGGCAGTGAATGTGCTTCTGTTCTTGGCTACTTCAGCTCTTTCTGTGTGTGTGTTTCCTGCCTTTCCATCATTGTGCAGTTATTTAGTGGCAAATCCTTGAGAATGAGACATTTCATATCCATTATATCTGAAGGTATCTTCAGAACTCTACCTGTTTTTCTCAGATAGCACCTAAATCACCTTGAAAACTCTTCAGGAAGGTACAAAAACATTCTTAAAAGAAAAGTGTCCAGTTTTTTATGTTAAAATACTTTTTACCATCACAGATTAATATGACAATCTACTAAGACATTTGACACTGCGTCCCTGTGGCCCTATCAAAACATCACTCTGTTTCAAAACTGATTCAACCAATGGCACGAGTCTGGAGCGGGACTACCTGTTTGTTCAACCAATAGGAGATAAGGGACTGTTTGGGAATCCTGTTTGAAAACAGTCCCTATTTTTTGCACTGTCGTAGAAGTTACATACTTCACAAATGAAATCTTATTTCCGTTCCTCCATTGGCAGCTATGCAACTACCACTTTGACACTTCAAAAAGTTCATAAAGAGATCGTAAAACGAATCCATATGAATTAAGCAGTTTAGTGTAAATTTGATACAAAATGTTACACTTTATATGATGAACAGATTTAATTTAGGCTTTAATTCACATATAAACATTGATAAGCGAACATAAACAGAAGCTCAACCGAACTTGTATTTGCGTACAGAACAAACCATTAGTTCTTGCAGAAGCTCAAACGTGCTGCGTAACACGAGAATGAACCTCATTGGTTCTTGTAGAAGCTCAAACGTGATGCGTAACACGAGAATGAACCTCATTGGTTCTTGTAGAAGCTCAAACGTGATGCGTAACACGAGAATGAACCTCATTGGTTCTTGTAGAAGCTCAAACGTGATGCGTAACACGAGAGTGAACCTCATTGGTTCTTGTAGAAGCTCAAACGTGCTGCGTAACACGAGAATGAACCTCATTGGTTCTTGTAGAAGCTCAAACGTGATGCGTAACACGAGAATGAACCTCATTGGTTCTTGTAGAAGCTCAAACGTGATGCGTAACACGAGAATGAACCTCATTGGTTCTTGCGGAAGCTCAAACGTGCTGCGTAACATGAGAATGAACCTCATTGGTTCTTGCTGTAGCTAAAACTGCTGCGTAACACGAGAATGAACCTCATTGGTTCTTGCGGAAGCTCAAACGTGATGCGTAACATGAGAATGAACCTCATTGGTTCTTGCTGTAACTAAAACTGCTGCGTAACACGAGAATGAACCTCATTGGTTCTTGCAGAAGCTCAAACGTGATGCGTAACATTAGAATGAACCTCATTGGTTCTTGCAAAAGCTCAAACGTGCTGCGTAACACGAGAACGAACCTCATTGGTTAACCTCAAAGCCTAAATTTAATCTGTTATCATAAAGCGATCAAGTCTCTTTAGAAAATTTGGACTAAACCGCTCAATTCATATGGATTAGTTTTATGATCTCTTTTTGAAGTGTCAAAGTGGTAGTTGCGTAACTATCAATAGAGGGACAGAAAACACTCAGATTTCATAAAAAATATCTTCATTTGTGTTCTGAAGATGAAAGAAAGCCTTACGGGTTTGGAACGACATGAAGGTGAGTAAATGATGACAGAATTTTCATTTTTGGGTGAACTAACCCTTTAACTAATGTTAACAAATGAGATCACATTATAAAGTGTTATCGATAATAATAAATCCTAAAATCTCACCGGATAAACGGCTAGAATTCACATTGATGACACAAAGACACCACCATTTCAACCTCAAAAACACACATTTAAGAAGAAACCTGTCACAGCAGAGAGTGAAAAAACTGCTAAACTTCATATAGATTCCCTGAAATAGGTTCTCAGCTATGGCGCAGAGGACAAGGGGGCGACGCAGTCTAGACTTCTAACAAGTCAATCCAGCGTGTCTGCACAGGGAACGATTGAAACAGAGCGACGGACAGCTTTGACATGCCTCAACCTTTCAGTTTTCAGGTATTTGGACACGGATATTGAAATAACAAACAGGCGATGGAGGCCGGGGTGATTGATGGAGTGAGCGGGCCAGACTACACCCTGCTGGTGGTCTGTGCGCCAATTCATTCGGCTGGAATTTCTTTATTTTTTTCTCCCTTAGTTAACAAAAGCAAGAGAAAAGGTCAAGCTGGTCTTGACTTGGTCGTCTATTGTATAAAAATAACCTTCACAGAGAATGGAAAAAGCCTATAGGACTCAATGATAAAAACACATTTCAGATAAAAAAAAGAGCATGTGGACATTCAGACAGATGTTATCGGCAGTTCACCCACAGACGCTTTTATTCTGCTGTATTTTTACTCCCTGGAGTCACAGTGACTGAGAGTGTGAGGATAGTTCTTTATACAGCACTGAAGACTGCCACAATATGAAGAACATCTAACATCTAAATGTCAATATTCAGAGCACTAGTCAGACTGCGCTGATTAGTGTGATCGGACAGTAATGATCTTAGTAATCCTATGACTACCCGTTCTTGAATAAAGTTCTGAAACTATTCGACTCTATGTGGTGAAACAGATCACAGGCTTTATTGAACATGTTCAAAGCTCGATATCAGCTCACCCAGCCTTAGGCTGTTTTAGACATCTGAAAAACATATCCTTCACCAATCTTTATCAATACATTTCCTTCATTTCATATAAAATAGGCTATGAAAATATGATCTGTTTGGATCCCCTGCTTCTACATTCCTTTAGTTTTATGCAAACACTCTTCAATCTCACACATAAGAAGTATTAAATAATATGTATAATACAATAATTTTATATCTAATTTTATATAAAATCAAACATCATATGTGTGTTTTTTTATTTGTTTATATTTAAACAAAATCGTTTATTATATTTTGTTTAATTATATTAGACAGATCAACTATGTTTTACCCAAATCATTGACAAACGCCACATTGAATGAACGATTTATGACCGATTTCAAGTTAATGCTATAAAGCTTCTCATGACAAGAAGAGTGACTATAAAGCCTATAACCCAATATCACAACTATACACACTGTCATAGTGACACTGTTTTCATGATTTGTGGTATTTTCCTATGAATAATGTTACACCCCCCCCCCAAAAATTTTTTTGATAAAAGTACACACTTCATTAGTGCATGTAATTTAAACAAATATTTAAATTAGTCAAATTATCAAAATGTATTATCTGTACCATTAAGAATGATTTATTTAGCATTCAGTGAAAAAAAAAAAAAAAGAAAAAAAAAAAAAAAAAATATATATATATATATATATATATTAATAAATGACATTTAAATATAAAAATGTACACCCTTCATATAGGCATGTTATTAAAACAAATATTTCTCTTTGTGATTTTTCATCTAAATGTATTATAATCTGTAATTCTACTATCTATACCAATATTAATGATTTAATTGTCCCAGTATTCAGTCAATTATATAATTTAAAAGAATTACGTAATGATAAATTATCTTGAAGGTTATACTGTATTGCATTATGCACATGCACTGTAAAACCCTGCTTATGTGCTTTATCACATATTTTAGTCTCAATCGTGAATTTTTGCTTGCTTGCTTGCATACTTTACATACAAAACAGGGTGGGTGCAGAGGATATTTATATGAAGGACATGCAGTCTGTGAAAGGAAAATGCATAGTGTACGAAAACAGGATTCTTCGCTCTTCCCTTTGGCCAAAGCTGAACTGATACAGAGATTGAGTCAATTCTAACACATAACATAACAATAAATAAATACAAATATTTAATCTTTCATGAAAACACATCTTGCTCTGTCTCTGAAATGAAAATTTTGACTTTTCTTTCTTGCATGTAATACCCACTTGATCCACTCAATTCCTGATGGATAAAATAAAGTCACATCCCATATATTTTCACTGGGAAATGTGTCAAATCACAAAAGTAAAATGAGTCGCGAATGCCGTTTCATGTTCATCTCTCACTGTGGAGAGTTCATATCCACGATCGCATCTGAAAAGAGCGCTCTGCTTATCCTGAACATTCACGATGCCGTTTCCTTCATCAGTGCTTGTAACCTAGCAATCCTGAGCCAACATGAATCGCTAAGTGCAGCATTTGAAGTGCGAACAGGTTTTAAGCTCGTACAACGAGCATCAAATATATTCCAGAATCTACAGAAAATTCATAGCGCTCGCTATAATTACTGGAGGATCAAAACCTGAAATCCTACAGCATAAAGAACCGGCGCTCATTAATGTTGACAGGTGCCGCACACCTGCTGTGCTGTTTTTACCTGTGCTTGATGGCCAATGGTGTGGCATTAAAACACTTGAAAGCACTTTAGATATGATTAAGAGCTGTATGCTATTAAACGCTCGAGGAAACAGATTAGAATAACAAATGTGTTGCCTGGTATTGATCATTTTCCTCAAGTGCAGTTGCGCATTTGGTCAGTGGCAGTTTCTGAACTGAAACCAACAGAAATGTAGTGGTTATTTTCAGTTAGCATAATATTACATAAAATATTACAAGGCAAATCTCAGTTCAGAAGGTAAATCCCTCAGTCACAGGGAGCAGAGAAGAGCTGCATGCAGGGTGCAAAACTCCCACAATGCACAGCAAGTGACCGCTAATCCACTCTAGAGTACAGCTGCCACACTGTAGGGCTCTTAAACCATCCATACTAATGTTATTTGACTGATATTATCATGAAATATCATTATCATTTTAAAGAACTGTTCAAACTTCATGACGTCCCTGGAGTTCAACATCTCCATCTGTGCTCAGTAGGGTGGACATAAGACAAAAAGGCCAAGACCATTAATAGACTGAATATGAGACTGAGGACTCCAGCTCTAAACAGTATTTAGTAAGTAGTAAAGCTATTGCATTATGAACATAGACATCAAAAGCAATTTTTTTAATTTAAATGCCAATTTTCATTTTCATTTATTATATTTTTTCTTTTTCTTTTTTTTTCTTTTTTGGAGGGGGGAGGGGGGAGTTGCACGATAATTGATAGTTATATATATATATATAATAACATGGAAAAATGAAGGGTGTAAATATCATTTAATTAAATTATTATTTAAATCACATTGATTTAATTAATTTAGTTCGTCCAAATTTCTTTTTTTCTTTTTTATTTACATATTTATCGTTTAATCTGTTACTTTTATAATGTTTCATTCATGTACTTGTTTTATTGATGTCACTCCATTATCGGCTCTATATCTGTGTCCACGTTAGTGCACTAATGTTGATCAATATGAATAATGATTACTTATTCAGTACTTACATTCTCTATCATTTGATGCAGACTACATCCACCACCTTTTCCATGTGTATATATAGAGTCTCATAGATGACAGTCAAGAAATGGACATGCGATTTTACAAAAAAATGGATATGCGATTTCCCTTATTCCTGAGTCTCACGATCGCACTCGCACGACAAACCCAAACCTTTTTGTCCCGTTTCTAAATTCTGTGCTGAAGTGAGCAAAACCATCAAGAATCATTACACATTACAACCCTGACAGCCATATTACTTACTGTCCCATTAAAGCAGATTAAAACTCACTCAAGCAGTCAACAATGACACTCCGCAGCCTGTTTATTCATCTATTTAGTGTTTGAGGGGTATGAAGTCCTCTCATTTACCCTGATGGAGGTAATCAATGGTTTTCTGTGTCCTGAGGTGAGCTCTCGGAGAACAGCAAGTCTCTGGAAGTCTATGAGGTCAGTCTCCAGGGAGTGATCTTTCTCAAACACAGCGTCTGACATGTCCGCCACACACATTCAGAATACATTTCACATGACTCTACTACTTTCTGATTGCAGGGGACACATGAATCACTATAAAATTGTCACCAGTAAATAACTGCTCGTGTGAAATGTCAGTATTATGTTGTTGTATTTTTCTCTCTGTGAGTGATTCGGCTCTTGATTGAAGATGGCATTTTGAAACAGTGTGGCCAGAACCTGCTGTCATTTACTCCACTGCTGTGACACAACTGTCCAAACTGCTGAGTCCAGAAGAAACAGTGAAGAGTTTGCTTCACTACCTAGATACAGAGACTCTTGGCTCTTTTTACATACTTTCTTACTTTCCTTTTGTCACTTTTCTACTGGTAGCTGGTTTAGCAAGAAACTAACTCAACCAGTCACCATAGCATAGTCAAAGTGACCACTTCCTCCAACTAGTTGACCCTACTGGGTTAAACCGGTCGTAAACCGGTCGATTGTCACCTGCAATCAGAAAGTAGTAGCCTGGGAAAACCCAGACAACTTCCGGCAAATTCAGATTTGCTCGAGAAGTAGTCTGGCAAAGAGCTCATTCAAGCCCATTTCCATGGCCGAGAAATCGCGGCACCAATCAGAAACGTTGAGGCGGGCTTTACACGATGACGATCGCTCTGATTGGTTTTAGGTCTATCCAGTTGCGCCCAGAGGCATTTGAGCGACGTCCGTTCAACTTTTAAATGCATTATTATATTCAAATTGCAAACACATGAGGACAGTCTCCATGAAAGACCCACTGGCAGATGAACGTGCTACTACATTTCTCTCTGAAACGGTAGGAAATTAAATTAGATTTAATAGAGGATTTTAACTGTGACAAGATGATTGACAGGGCAGTTTACGTGACAGGATGCACGCGACAGATCCGTCCGATAAAGATGACGAAGTAGTATGTCCCAAAGCTTGCCTACTTTTTTGCTACACATTCAAAAGTAAATACCTTTTCTTCACAAAAAGAGTACATACTTTTATGGCGTAGTGTAACTTTTGGCGAATTGGGACACAGCATATGGCTTTACACGATGACGATCGCTCTGATTGGTTTTAGGTCTATCCAACTGCGCCCAGAGGCATTTGAGCGACGTCCGTTGGTGACGCCTCTTTGGAAATGATTTGTCTATGGAGCTTTGCCAGACCATAACTCAGTTACTACTGAGAATGGTCTGGTTTTTAAAGTCATGTGATATGTATTCTGAATGTGTGAGGCGGACATGTCAGACATCGCACACCGCTGTGTTTGAGGAAGATCACTCCCTAGAGATTGACCTCACAGACTTCCGGATACTTGCTGTTCTCCGAGAGCTCACCTCAGGACACAGAAAACCATTGATTACCTCCATCAGGGTAAATGAGAGGACTTCATACCCCTCAAACTCTAAATAGATGAATAAACAGGCTGCGGAGTGTCATTGTTGACTGCTTGAGTGAGTTTTAATCTGCTTTAATGGGTATCGTAGGTAGTGGTCACCTCAGGGATTGGTTGAGTTAGGGACAACGTTCAAAATAATGACCACAACTGGTGATGCACTTGAAAAGTGAAGATCTATAGACTGACATTAGCCTATTGATTGGCAAACACACACACAAGTAGGTTTGCATGTTTTATGGGGACTTTCCATTGAAATAATGATTTTTATACTGTACAAACTGTATTTTATTTCTCCCAACCCTACCCCTAACTGATGTATTTTAACAATGTGATCTAATGAGTATTTCAATATTTCATATTGAAAGCATTATGTTATTTAATATTTTTTTTTAAGTGGTTCTGTTTAGCTTTGGGGATAGACTTGATGCATTTGTAAACATTTTAAGGAACTCTTAACACTAATGCAATTAATATCCAATAAATGTTGATTTTAAAGCACTTAATTAATGACATTTTCCAATATTCCGTGACGTAATCTAAAGTGAGAACAATTTACGGATAATAAGTTGTTAACAAAGCATTATCTACCTCTTAGTTATGAGCTAATTAAACAATAACACTTTGTTAATTACAGTGACAATAAATGAAGAACCCACTATTTGTGTATAGTCTATTAATGTATTAACTACACTTAATATAAACTATTAATTAACTAGTTTGAGATTTATTTTTGCTTCATGCATTCTGTTTTTATCAAGACTTGAATGTGGGTAAGTTTCATAAAAAAAGAAAAATTTTGAACAAAAAGCTGAGAAAATCATGTTTTTGTCAAAGACTACGTCCGGATCAGATTTAGAATTATGATCAAAACCGAGATGGACGTAGAGTACTAAATTATACTTTTAGGTATCGATCAAAAGATTGAGTACAAGTATTCTAAATATAGGCTACTTAGACTTTTCTGTCAGTATGAGTCAAGTATACCTAAGTATAATCCATAAAGTACATAAAAAGTAGAATAAAAGTAGGGTGAATAGTGGTAAAGTGGGACAATGGGTAAAGTGGGACAGTTAAGCTTAATAATTTATATCTTTGCATGTAAATTATTCCATTACTAAAAATCAACACTGAGCTCATCATAAGCAAGTATGTGATTAAAAAATATAGATTCTGTGACTATGACATCACTTCCGGGGGTGTGGCACACCATATTCAACAACCTTACAGTGAACCATGACGGTAAAGTAAAATGACATAGCATTCTGAGGTGAATAATGTTAAGATTATAAAAATTAAAACACTTATGGATCATTTGTAATTGTTATATATTTTGTTATAGGATGTAATGGTGAATCAGAATTTGTAAAAATCACATTCATATGAATCTTTTTTGTTTGTTTTTTATGTGATTTTGACACTGTCCCAGTTTGCCATTAGCGTATTGTTAAACTGGGACAGGGTATTACTGGCAAACTGGGACAGCCATTTAAGTCATTCTAATGGGGGAATTGAGTTCCCTTTTTGTATGCCCCTCATAAATTTAGTTAGCTAGCTGGATATTTCAACAAAGATTGTAAACTGATTTAAAAAAACAATGCCAATTCCAAAAAAAAAAAAAAATAAATAAATAAAAAATAAAAAAACAAGAAAGATGGAGGGTACAAGCTTGGATGGCTGGGACATTTGCAATATTTGCAAAAAACTTTTCAACAAAAAGAAATGAAACTTAGCCTGTGTGTAATAAAATTAGCCTATAAGATGAAATGTTTATGAAGATTTCTATTTTTTAAATTTATATGAAATAAACTAAACCCAATACAAAATATTGTGGACAGGCGAGGGAGGGAGGGGTGGAAAGAATGTGCTGTACCTGCATCCCTCCTTAAAAAAAAGTGATTTTTATTATTTTTGTTGTTGTTGTTTATATTGTTATTGTGTATTTAATTCATTGGGCCTACATTTGAATAACAATTTAATGTGTTTGAAGTGTCCCAGTTTGCCAATAAAGGTGTCCCAGTTTGACAGTAGCGCCTGGAAAAATGTGGTTTGGGGTCTATGTGTGTTTGAGGAAGAGTCATCCATCCTGTGTTTAATATTTCTTTCTTTTTTATTCTGTATAGTAGAGTAGAGCACTTAAGCTATTTAGAATAGTATCATATGAGCGGCTAAGACATTTGGATCATAATAAAAAAGTATGCATAATATAAATTTTCAGAAAGTGTCCCACTTTACCACTATTCACCCTATACTTTCTTATTTTTAGTTTAAAAGAAGTATACTATTTATGCACTTGAACTTATTATTTGAAAGGTTAGCAAAAAAATACAAGCCCCGCATTTAAATCCTCACGAATAACTAGCCCCATAGGACTTTTATTGTCTGTCCATTATTGTACACACAATTTCCATTTAGTTTTTACAAACTGAGGGATAAGCCTGTGGAAATCGATAGAGCTTAACTTGTATTTAACCTGGAATATTCCTTTAAGCTACAATGACCTGTTGTTTTTTCCATCAGGTTTTGCATATACCACAAAGAATGTCCTTCATTACATTGCTCATGATGTGTTCATACATTTTGTGTAATAAAAACCGAATTTTTGTTATACTGAGGCGATCTCTCCCTTGCAGATGTTACAGGAGTTGTGGAAAGTGCTTTTCCCTGTATCACTGGCCTCAGCACTATCTGACCATTAACTGATTTGACTTCAGCTCGTTCCCTCCCTCCACATCCTCAAAAAAAGACAGAACAGAAACAAATGCGCCAATCTGCCATGCTAAATTCAGGCCTATCCCTTAGTCTTGACACGAGCAGCGTGGGTGATCTGCTAATGGAGACCAGAAAGGTGAACTTTAGATCAGCGCTTCAATATTAATGCATGATGAAGAATTCAGGAATCACATAACAGCCGCAAAGAGAAACACCAGAGCTAACGCTGTCAGCAGTTTGTCTGTGTGTTAACATTCATTTTTTATTCTCTCTCCTCACTGTTAAATATAGTAAAACTGTTATTTACCTGATTCCTTTCACCATTTAATTTCTATTACAATTCCATTTCATGTTTGCTACATCAATTCAATATTTAAATGCGATCAGCATGTTTATTTATTTATTCAATTTCTGCTTTCAGACCTCTATATCTGTGTCATATGTATGCTCAATATGATGTTATGTGGCAGATCAGTGGCCTGTCTGTCCAAGACGAAACCTACTATGTGGAGGACACAAGATGATTTAATAATTAAAATATGACCGTGTGGTGAACCTATGAACTCATATTTAAACAAATATCCCTTTGTGTAAGCTACAAGTACAATTAGTGTCCCCTTCAAAAATTGCTCGAGAAATGTTTTGTTTATTGTCCCCCCTACTGTTAGATGAAATTTACACCCATGGATATGATGATAGTTTTACCAAATTAAATGGTGAAATGCTTGTGGAGTAGCTCTGCTCGATGAAGGTCCTCATTTAGTGAGACGGCAGATGCTGAAAACACCATGAGTGTCACGCGTAATTACTAGACAACACTAGTCCATATCGAGATTTGATTCATTGTACACACCCTTACTTTTGATTTATTCATTCAAAAATGATGTGACATTCCGCTTTATACAGTAAGTTCCATTTGTGATTGATTCCGTCAGCGCTTTCCGCATAGCGATAATCATAGGGCTCTACGTGGTTTGTGCCACGTTGAAGAGAATTATTTATTGTTGTGTTATAAAGTTAGAACCATTATAAGAAGGGTATGTAGTTCACAGTTTCCTCTCAATACACTCTCCATGGCTGTTGAATAGATCCAGCTATGCACCGGTAGAGCAGTATTCAAAAAATAAATACTGTACACGAAATTGGAAGCGGTATATTGTCCAGCACTACATGTGCCATATTTTGTTTGCTGCAATCCACATGCTTATGAATGCTCTTGTAGCAGCAAAACGTTGCTGGTACTATAGTTTTTAACACACACACTTCATTCAGTAGCCCTGGCTCAAGCCATAGAAAATGGTCTATTCTTTCCCAAGCTTGAGGGCTAAAATAATGCATCTAAAGCATGTGAAATCAGCCAGAGAGAACGAGACAGAGAGAGGGAGGGAGGCCCAAGGCAGCCAAACCTCTTTTGTGCAATATCTAGAAATAATTCCAAGGTCGACTTTCTTGGTATCGAGGGGTTTGGAATAAACAGCACTAATTAGCCCACATGTGACACAATAGGCCTATCTCAGATTAGCCTGATGACTGAAGAGAGTCTCCAAACTCTATTATTCTCCAGCTGTTATGCCTCAGTTGAGAGGATGATGGTTTTAGTGATCAAGGTCTCCATGATCCAGAGCGCTGCTGGGTCAAATCCTGATCACATCAAGGTAAATGAACAAATGAGAAAAGAGGAATAAAGGCCAGTACCATAACCACCATTATAGACTTTTTAATGACGGAATTTGTTTTCAAAACAAAAATTCACAAGAATATTAACTTCAGTATCTTCAAGTTCATTTTTCTGTCATATCCAGTTTGAAAGCATTTGTAAAATAAAGTGAAATAAAAATTGTATTATTATTTAAAATAAATAAATAAATAAAATAAAGACGGGCACGATTTCTAATAACAAAGTTTAAAATCAATATACAGATTGACAAGATTTCACTAGATCAAAGGGAAGAAAAAAATAATACAAAAATAAATAAATAAAATATATATATCTCAAAACAAAATATATATCCGAGAGAAGAACACATGATCTAAAGTGTCATAAATGGTCTGATAACTGCATCATCTTTGAAAACAATCAAGTCTGATCAGGTGTCACTCACAACTGAAGTTCTTCATGTGTATATAAAAAACCTTCATCTGAGTGACACCCCCCAGGACAGTACACAAGTCCTATTGATGGCAGACAAAGCGGACTGTGTCCACGTCCCCGTACCCCCCCCACCCCACACCCCACACACCACACACACAGAGGACTTGAGGGTCCATCAGAGACAGGCTCATATACTGCAGTGTGGACACTAAATGGCCTATTCTCAATGCAATCAATGTCTCATTACAGCCCACCGTTATAAATCTGAGCCCTATTTAGTCTGGGGATTAAAGGAAGCAGGCTAGAGAAACACACATCGACGTAAATACATCACACACAGATACATGCAGAGACACGCACCGACGGCCTCACACACATTACCCTGCATTCAAAGAGAGACGAGACCTCCAGCACATAATATGCATATACATGCACGTGAAGTTAGACGCAAACTTGTGTGCACTTCCGCTAAGTTAAAGAATTAGTTTACACAAAAATAAACACAAAAATGTGAAAGAATATAACGGACATGCTTTTTACTACGGAAATGAGAACTCGTGAAGTGAGTGATCCAGTTGCACTGCAGGATATTATCAGTGAATAGCCACTTGAAGTTCTATCAGGCTTCTGAAAACCTGGAGTCACATGGACTACTTCGTGATTTGTTTATGGTTCATTTATGTCCTTTTTGAAGCTTGAAAACTCCATTGACTAAATCAAAATTAGAAATGTTTGCAATATTATGAAGGTAAATGATGACAAAATTTTGTGAAATGTTGGTTTAAGTGTAAAAGAAATGCAAAACTGATAGAAACTGGCAGAACAATACTGAACCGACGTGAACCGACGTGTTCGGTCATACAAGTGCCAAATCCCAAATCCCGGGGGTTAGTTAGTTTTAGAAACCCTGTTTCAGCACACTTAACTTTATATATTTTGAAGATGTATTGTTTCAAGTGGATTTGTTATAGGATACACGGGCGTAATTTCCTATGGGGACAGGGGGGACATGTCCCCCCCACTTTTCAAAATCCCGTTTGTGTCCCCCCCACTTTCCAATTCGTTATGATGATTTTTTTTTTTTTTTTCGCACACCGTCATCGCCACGGAGGAGCAGGACAAAGAAAGCCTGTGCCGATGTGAGCTGCCGCGTCCAGGAACGTCGCGTCCACACTCTAAAAATAGCTCAATGAAAGTTCTAATGAGCAGGGAGCGCTCCTGACGCACGCACACTACGCACAGACAGCGCGCCAGAATCGAATTACTGCATAAGGTGCATCTACGCGGGTTCACGCAGGGGCGTAATTCGTGAAATGCACTCCCGCTGGTTGAGCGCGGTAAAGTTCGTTTTGGGTTCGATATTAGCAGGACATTTGTTCTACAGGGTCGGTAGTCTAACAAATATATCAATAGCAAGATTAGTTTTAACATTATGTGACCATTGTATATCGACATGATGAAAATATTCATTCAAAATCATTCGTGCATTAATGCTGCATAATTGATAATGCTTTGACGCGTTTCCACAGCACACAATGCTTAAGGGAATGTCTGCCAATTCCACCAACTGCGTTAAACGTAGCCTATAATTTCTATTATTTAAAATTACTTTTAACATTTAAAAACAGATGTTTTCAAATTCCAAAGCTTGCAGAAGGTTCCTAATGGCAATACTGACTTAGGCTACAGGTAGCCTTGAGTAAATTAACTTGTCTAAGAAAATGATTCATAAAACGTATAAATATCAGTTGAGCCTATGTTTACTTTCGTCACTGACACAGACGGAAATAAAAAGACTATCAGTCTAAGTTCAGCTTTAGGAGGGGAAGAAATAGGCCAGGATAAGAATACTGAGAGAATAAGAAATATGAAGATGAGGAGAGAGCAGGTATTGACAAATAATCTAATGACAAGGTTTTAAATAGCCTATTTCTTATAATTTTTTGGCCTTCAAAAGTCCTAAATTACACATATGTAGGTCAAAGAAATCCAAATTTTCTCGGGGGAGCATGCCCCCGAACCCCCCTAACTATGGGGGCCTTGAGTCTTGATGCCCAGGGCACAGGAAAATGTTAATCTGGCCCTGGGTAAATATGACATTTATTATGGGTTTAAGTGAGGATTGTTTAAAGTTCACTTAAATTAAGTTGTTATATTTTTGAAGCCTAATAAATATTTAAAATTTGGGGGAAAAAATAATTTTCATCGAGACATCGGTAGCTATATTAATATCAGTGATACAGGCCTTCATTCATAAAAATATGCTATTAAACAATTATTTAAAATATACTGTCTTTATGTTGTTTCTACATTACAGTGGAAATTGAGTCTCACTTTATTTCAATTTTATTTACACACAAAACATTAATAGTGAACATTTTTGACTTTATAAAATGATTCTCTCACGTCTTGGCAATCGGCCCCTATTGAACAATAAAAAAGTAAGACATCTTTTTGTTATACATAGTTTAGTAGCCTACTATTCTTTTTGGCAGAATTTATCATTATAATCAACTTAATTATTTTCAAAATTATTATTATTAATTATTTTGTATCACCATAGTCCCTAAATGTATGTAAATGCAGGAAATGGGATTCAAATAGAAAAAATGTTCCCCCGTTTTGTGTCCCCCCCACTTCTCAAACCAAAGTTACACCCTTGATAGGATACGTCTACAAAGCAAAGAACTATACATAAGGTTGTACTTTAATCAAAAGATAATTAATCAATAAACACTGTTCAAAAGTCTGGGGTCAGTAAGATATTTCAACGTTTTAAAAGTATGCTAAATAAAACTACATTAAAAATTGAAATTACAATTTAAAATAACTGTTTTCTATGTGAATATATTGTAAATTGTCATTTATTTCTGTGATGGTAAAGCTGCATTTCCAGCATCATTACTCCAATCTTCAGTGTCACATGATCCTTCAGAAATCATTCTAATATGGTGATTTGCTGAAACATTTCTGATTATGATCAATGTTGAAAACAGTCGTGCTGCTTCATATTTGCTAAAAAAAATGGATATTTTGATGAATAGAAAGTTCAAAAGAACAGAATTTATTTTAAATAAATCTTTTGTGACATTAAAAATGTCTTTACTGCCACTTTTGACTAATGCAATGCATGCTTGCTGAATAAAAGTATTAATTTATTATCTTACAAATCTTACTGACCCCAAACATTTGAACGGTATAGTGTTCTTAGCACGTGCTTACAGAGCCTGCATTTCTCTCAATCTGTTTGTTACTCAACTAAAAAAGCATGAAAGCACTTTTACATTTTTAAAGCAGAATAACTAAAAATTGCTGTTCGTGTATGTTTATGCTATAGATTAAAGAACTGAAAAACGCACACATGCAACAAGGATGAGTGTGTGTGTTGCTGAGGTGAGCACTGACACCAAATGCCCATTTATCATTTATAAATGCTATGTTATCACCTCTGTCGCCACAAAATACATCCTCGTGAATCATTAACGGCTGCCTGTGAATTTACATCTGTTTTAGCTCATACTGTACATTACAGTACAATGAAAAAAAATGACACTTTAGCCATGTTACAAAACCTATTGAGCAGCCTATGTGGTAGAACTGTAGTATGACTGACAAATATGCATTATATTAAGTTTATTAGCGAGTTTATGTTGAAACTATGTTGTTAATAAAATATTGCATGTAAGCCTAAATATCTTTTGAGTATAGCTTTGCAACATGCTAATGTCATTCTATATTAAAATCAATTGTGTGTCAAGTCCAACATGCACTTCATATGAGGAGCCCTTTGTATTAAGTTGTTACTTATGTTAGCTATGTAGATTGTTTTAAATCATTTATGAGATTCTATTTCCCTTAAGATGCAACCTATGTAGGCATTAGACTCACTATAGGATTTGGAATAGAGGCTTTACTCCATTGTGCATCACCTGAAGATTGTCATCTGTGGAAACTGGCTTTATCATGTTCCGCACACATTCAGACTGAGAAATACTTGACATTTACACGGAGAAGGAGCCATCTCAGCATCTGAAGCAGGAGTGCAGCGGCAGAGCATGTTTTTATACGTGCATGTGACCGATAGAAAAGCCAGATCCACACTGACAAGGAGAGACTCCGAGAAATGAGCTAGCTAAAAGAAACACGCTAGCGGAGACAGAAGCGAAGAAAGCCGACTGCCACAAGATAAAAGCTGCGGATGCAATATAAACAACACAGGATTCAGGCAAAGCTGCGCTTCCTGAAAAAAAGTAAATCCATGAGAAATGTCCATGAGAAAAAAAAAATCTGTGCTAATTAGCCAAACCTTTCAAACATTTCAAAACGTTTATCTCTGTGTTGTGTGACTGCTTTGCCACGCAGATGACACAACAAATAAAAAGTAAAAAAAAATGTAAAAATAAAAATAAATAAATAAAATAAAATAAATAAATAAATAAATAAATAAATAAATAAAATAAATAATTATAATTTGAAAATTTTAATAAAATAAAATAAAATACAAAAGAATTAAAAATACAGTAAAAATGGTTTCAATGTTTTTTAAAGCTAAAAATTCTGAAACTTTTCCCATTAAAAGTATCTCAAAGCCTATTGAGAGAAGACAGAGCCTTGGAATACTCATCTAGTATAAAAAGAAAAGCTGATTTATATATTTTATTTTGTTCCTCTTTTGCTGAATGAAGCCAGAGCAATGAAAAGCATCTTTGTAAAGGTAAGGCAGAAGGTGTTCCATTCATGAGCGACTCTTCTATTACAGCTCCCCATTTCACATTTCAATAAGATGTGCGTCTGCAAAAATATATGAAAGCTGATAGAAAGTTATTAACTGTCTTTACAAAGTGCAGTGAGAGTGTGTGGTCTGTGAGATGTTGATGTGGATCTAAGAGTTCATCTGAATAAGAATAAGAGTCTAAATGAGCAAGATGCAAGGACTGATATGGGAAGTAATAATGTTTCAGCTTATAAAAGATAAAATGCTGAAAATCCTCTCGGATCCACAGGTATTCTCATTCAGTGGGTTTTACTCTCTTTTAGACTGCAATGCAGTGTGATGATGTGAATCTTTCGCAGATGTTAAAGGAATAGTTCACCCACCCAAAAATACAACTCTTAAAGTCACATACTGACCCTCATGTTGTATCAAACCCATATGATATCCTTTCTTCTTCCCTTTAATGCAAAATTACATATTACGCAGAATGTCTGAGCTCCTCTTTTCCATAGTCAAGCTTCAAAAAGCACTCCAAAAGTATAATAAACAGTTTATTATATATATATATATATATATATATATATATATATATAATTTTTTTTTTTATATTATTTTTTTAATTTTTTTAAAGCTTTATGTGAGGAACAGACCAGAATTAAAGTAACACATCATTTGTGCTTGTCTACCATTTCAAAATTGTGCTCTTTTGTCCATTATGGTGCTTGAAAATATAAATTACAAATTCAAAGCAGAAACGTTCAGCAAACATTTTTTTTTTTTTTCTAATTAAATAAATATAGTATCAGAATAGCATGAAATGACTAAATTATGACAATAACTGGGGTGAACTATTCCTTTAAACATCATGGCTATATTGGATTTTCTAACTAATTCCAGCTCTTCAAAAATGATTTGCTATCTGAAAAGTAATATTTTATTTAAAGTTATGTTCATAATTCTAAAGCCTACATGCTTTTTCATAACTGATCAGATTTAATACTTTATTAAATTCACACCTCTATATATTAAAAATCTTTCCGAACAATTGCACTTTCACGTCTGAGCCTTTTCTGCTGCAGTGTTACAATAAATGGCAAAAGAGCACAAGGTCGAAGGATTTACTGGAGCTGGAATAGAGAAAAGAGCAGAGACGCAGAGGCCTTGTCACTTTCCTTTCCTCCGGCTTTGGGGCTTTGTAGACACAATCCAAGTCTGAATAACACGGTTTAAACAGCACAGAGACACAGAGGGAGTTTAAGAGAGAAACAAGTTAGGGAAAAAGAGAGAGAGTGGGGAGAGAGAGATGCACGAGAACCTGTCACCATCTTGAAGACCAAAACGGGAAACGTTTTCGATCACAGATCACAAAAATAAATCCCATCCCAAATTATCCTATCCCACTGCCATCCTCCTTTCTGAATAAATTAAATTAAATTAAATTAAATTAAATTAAATTAAATTAAATGGAAAAAAATATGAATAAATAATAAAATAAATAGAAAATCTGAAACTTTTCCCATTAAAAGTAACTCAAAGCCTGTTTAGAGACAGAACCTTGAAATACTCATCTAAAAAAGAGAGCATGATTTTTATTTATTTTATTTTGTACACTTTTTGCTGAATGAAGGCAGAGCAATCAAAAGCATCTTTTGTAAAGGCAGAAGGTGTTCCATTCATGAGCGACTCTTCTATTACAGCTCCCCATTTCACATTTCAATAAGATATGCGTCTGCAAAAATATATGAAAAGCTGATAGACAGTTATTAACCATCTTACAATAAAATAATGCATATAAAGTAAAAATCACCTGTATTGTTACCATTACCATTCAGATCTAGCATTTATATATCATGGGTTTGATGAGTCTAAGTGGAGAAGATGGGGGGATAAATGTTAACACAATGATAAAACTTAGAAAATGTCATATTTACTTTATTTCTATTTTTGCTCTTACTTTTGGTCTAGCCCTTTTCTCCCTTACAAACAAATTTTCAGCTACATGTATAAATTTGAACGAGCTAAATAGTGTCTCACTGAATAACCCTAATGTGAAGCTCTTGTTAATGTTTATTCAATACAAAGTTGGAGAGAAAAAAACCTACAGATGAAGCAACATCACATTAACTCGCATTTCCACATACGACTTCCACCAAGTTCACAGAAATTCACAGAAAAGACAAAACTGAGCAGTTCAGACACTTTAAAAAAGTCCCCAATATTCGCTCACCAAATGATCTCAAAGATAAACTAAAGCTGGCTATGCCAACACGTCGTGCCTGGTGCAGGGAGAGCCAGCACTCGTTTCAGCGAGACTGTGTGGCTGTTAGACCGCCTGCAGATATTTATTAGAGCCGTATGAAATTTTCATGTGGTGTGAAGCATTCTCTTTCATCCAGCAGCCTGCTGTCAAGCGTGAGGAGGAAGCCTGGCAGATCTGCACGGGACGGGACGGGACGGGGGGGGGGGGGGGGGGGGGGCATGCCTTCAGGTGACATCATCAAAAGACAGGGGTGAGGGGGCGGGAACATCATCAACCCCAATCAGCCAATTAGAAGAAGACGTGGCCTAGCACAACTGTTTGACGAGACGAGAGGCTTCTAGGATGGCGAGTCAAACCAGAGAACAAAGACGTGAATGAACACCGCAAAACTGAAGCACTTTATGGGTTTAACCCGTAAGATTATTAGTATTATTTAATTAATGATGAATTTAATTAATCAAAAGTGACAGTAAAGACATGTGTAATGTTACAAAAGATTTCTTTTTCAAATAAATACTGTTCTTTTGAACCTTCTATTCATTAAAGAACCATGGAAAAAATGTTTTCAAAATTGATAATGATAATAAATGTCAATCAGAATTTTGTACTGTATTTTTGATCAAATAAATGTAGCCTTGAAAAGAGACTTCTTTCAGAAACATGAAAAAAACGTTTTTTGAAGCGGATGGTGAGTCGAGCCAGAGAACAAACGTGGAGTGAGGAGTTTTATCATGAGAAGAGGATCACGGGTCAGACCGCGACACGACCTCTGCTAAACTCATGAGAGGAGGAGAGAGAACGAGTTCCTCCACTCGTCTCTTATCTCCTGTTGTCGCTGTCTAACATCCTGAAGCTCAAAGAGTCGTCCCGCCGCTGTCTGTACTGTCTCTTCATCATTGCTCCCCTCTCCATCTTTCCGGAAGAACTTGGAAGAATATAATCATCTGAAATAATGATAATATTCTTCCAAGAAGTGCCACATATAAGAATAATCAGACACACAGAACTGAGCAAAAGTCTCAGGCATGTTAATACCCCCCACCCCCCCCCCCCACCCACCCACCCCACACCCACAAAAATGGTTTTAAGTCAGTTATTTCTATCTTTTGCTGTAGTGTATCAGTAGGAAATATCAGTTTACATTTCCAAACATTCTTTTTGCCATTAATTGTAATAATCCAGTGAGATTTGTGTATGCACAAGGAGTCTGACAACAGCCGGTCTGATCTGATCTCACCATCATTGAGTCCGTCTGTGATTACATGAAGAAACAGAACAAACTGAGACAGGCTAAATCCAGAAGAACTGCGGGAACGTCTCCGAGACGCTTGAAGAAACCTTCCTGCAAAGCTACAGTTCTGTGAAAAGTACTGGCACTTGTGTTAAAATGCTGTAAAGTGAGAATGCTTTCAAAAATAAAATCACAAATTGAATTTATTTATGATTTAACTTCTATGAACTAATTCAAATCAACATATGGTGTAACGACCCTTTGCGTTTAAAACGGCTTTTGTCCAGGTACACTTGCGCATAGTTTTTCAGGGAGCTTTGCAGGAAGGTTTCTTCAAGCATCTTGGAGACCTTCCCGCAGTTCTTCTGGATTTAGTCTGTCTCAGTTTGTTCTGTTTCTTCATGTAATCACAGACGGACTCGATGATGGTGAGATCAGATCATACCGGCTGTTGTCAGACTCCTTGTGCATACACAAATCTCACTGGATTATTACAATTAATGGCAAAAAGAATGTTTGGAAATGTAAACTGATATTTCCTACTGACACACTACAGCAAAAGATAGAAATAACTGACTTAAAACAATATTCTTGTTCTCCCGCTCTCTCGCTCTCTCTCTCTCACTCTCACTCAAAAGCACACACATACAGTACGGACACACACTCGCACAGAAACGTGTTGTCAGCGCTGCTCTGATGATTTTATCAGTAGTTTACCTGAGCTAAACTGACTAAACTTATGACAGGATGAAACATAATTCTAAATGTAAAGGCCATTTTAATCAAAAGACAAAAACTGACCATTTCTCTCTATTCCACTTTGCCTCTCCTCTCCTCTCTCCTGATTCCTCTTTTCTTTCCTCTTATTTTCTTCCACCTTTCTTTATCCTCCTCTCATTCTCTCTTCTCCTTTATGTTGAGTCCTTTGAAAAAGACTTTCGGTGACAGTGGATGAGATGATGATGACACAGACAGATCACATACGATGAACTAACTGGTTTTGGTTTCACTCTAAAATGCCATTTAGGAAAAACCACATGTGGGCACTCACTCTCTCTCTCACACACACACACACACACACACACACACACACAAACGTACACTTCTGTGGTTGAGGGGAAGGTACATTGTATTTGACCTTTTGTGATTGTGATGGGTATGGCTAAAGGTGAGTCATTGTGTAAGCCTAGACAGTAGTGTGTGTGTGTGTGTGTGTGTGTGTGTGTGTGTGTGTGTGTGTGTGTGTGTGTGTGTGTGTGTGTGTGTGTGTGTGTGTGTGTGTGTGTGTGTGTGTGTGTGTGTGTGTGTGTGTGTGTGTGTGTGTGAGAGAGAGAGAGAGAGAGAGAGAGAGAGAGAGAGAGAGAGAGAGAGAGAGAGAGAGAGAGAGAGAGAGAGAGAGAGAAAGAAAGAACAAGAAAAAGAAAGCTCTAAAACCTATGACAGAAAGGGAAATTCTTGTACTTTGTTTTTCCAATTAGTGCTCTAAGACTTAGTATATAGTGTCAGGCCTGTTTAAAATGTGTGTGTGAGTCACTGGTTCATTTCTATTCTCCTCCAGTGCTCTTCTGGTGTCTTCAGCACAAGGGGCTTTTTGTGGACTGTATTGTGACGGCAGACTCTGGCAGGCACAGACAGGCCGGGGCTTAAGGCCAGCTCAAACACACACACACACACACACACACACTCCAGCAGAATCAGAGCGGAGAAGAGTGCCCAAACACGCTCGACCAGCACAACCGAACACACTTCAGCTCAGCACACATGAACAAACCCTGAATGGAGTCCACATCACAAATACACACTGATCCACATGGAAAGAAAAATCATAAATAAGATTTCTTTCATATTTTTCCTAGGCACCAATGGAATTTTTAATGTAGAGCAAATAAAGCAGTCTATTGCTTCTCGGTATTTTTTCCAGGGCATAATTCACCGTAATTTTCTGAAATATCATTACATTTTAAAACATTTTTTATTTAAATATATTTTACAATTATTATTTTTTCCTTCAGTTGCAAAGCAAAATGTTCAGCATCATTACTCCAGTCTTCAGTGTCACACGATCCTTCAGAAATCATTCTAATATGATGATTGGCTGCTCAAGAAATATGTCTTATAATTATCAAATTTGAAAAAAGTTGTGCTGCTTAATATTTTTGTGGAAACCTTGACACTTGATGAATATAAAGTTCAAAGAACATTTATTTAAAATACAATTGTTTGTAACGTTGTAAATGTCTTTACTGAGTGCTTGTTGAATAAAAGTATAAATTTCTTTATTGATCCCAAACTTTTAAATGAGAGTGTAAATGAAATTGCTTAGATTTTACAAGATAAAAAATGTCTACAATCAAAAGTCAGAAATCCCAATATAAGCTCAAACATTTCTCATCAAATCCTTTCATGTCCATATTTTCCACATTCATATTATAGCTCTATTCTTTAGAATCATCTCAGACAAAGTCGATACTTAAATGAAACCTGGACTGAGAACACCGTTACATCTCTTGAGAAATGAAAAAGAGCAACATCTGAGCAATAAAAGTCTCCTCTGGGAAGAAACACATGCAGGAACTTTTACAGTATTAAACCTTCCACAAACATGCAACAAAATATGTTTCAGGCCATGTCAAGAGCTCATAATCTCAGCCAACATTAGCACTAAGACTTCAGAAAGTGGCACTCATGAGAACTGAAGAGGAAATAATAAATGATCAAGTGATTCTGTGTACTGTGCACAGCATCTAAAATGTCATCAAAAATGCAATTATCTATCTACAAATAATCTATTTATTACAGGTGCATTTCATATTCTAACAAATAAAAGTGTGAAATATCACACTGTTTATTCAATTCAAGTGATCCACTTTAAATTACATGAATATGCACATAGGATTCAGTGATTATACCATCTAGACTAAATGCAATATAAATACTGAAAATATATATAAGAAATGTCATTTAAAAAAATGTATGCAGTGAATAAATCTGTGGTGCAAAGTTCACCCAACCAGTCACTCCACGCATGCTGTTGTGTTTCTTACCTGGAGTCGGAGTGTGTGATCTGAACTGTACCGAATGAATGAAAGGGTGAGAACCGGGTCTCTGAACCAAGTCCATCCTTACAGTAGAGGCACGCTGACCCCAGAACACAGTTACCCACTGTCTCACTGGCCAAAGTGCCACGGTCAAAGACTGACCTGGCCCACGCTGAGTGTGTGTGAGAGGTGTTTGATGGCCTCGGATCATCAGTGTCTACATATTAGCTGCACTCGGGATTACTGACTAGTTTCCCAACAACTCACTACATTGCAAAAATCATTTTCTTTATCCGAATTGTTGTTGTTTGTCAGTAAGATATCATAATTTATTTGAGGAGCAAAATTAATATTTATAATAAAATTATTATATAAGGATGTCACATATTTATTTAATTAAATTTATTGTTGCAAATACTACTAACACTACTAATAATAATACATATTAGTATATCTTTTAAATTGACAAATGCTGAAATGCAGTGATTTTTGTTTTCTTGTGCAAATTATTTTAGTATCTCTGAATAGGATATATTTGCTTAATATATTAAGCAAAAGTGCATTTTCTGCAAGCAAAAAGAATAAATATTTTAAAATATACCATATAGTTTTAAAAATGATAAAAACATTTATTTTAAAATAATCAAAAGTATAATCAAATAAAAAGATAATAATATAAAAAATATATTAATGATAATAATAATAATAATAATTGTATAAACACTTTTTAAAATAATATATAATATTATAATATATAATATATATATATATATATATATATATATATATATATATACAATAATAATAATAAAATATATATATATATATATATATATATATATATTATTTTATTTATTTTTTTATTATTATTATTGTTATGTGAATAACAGGGGAAATATAAATGTCTTAATATATTATGCCTAATATAGTATTATATATTTTGTATAATATATTAAGTAAATATATCCTGTTCAAAGATGTTTACATATTTTTTCCCTGGAAAACATAAACTAAAAAATACAAATTCAGAAAATTTGTGATACGCAGCATGTTTTATTAGCCTAGTAATACCAAGTCTGGAAGGGCATAATTGAAAAGCGTTTTCTTTCTCGCGGGGGGTGGGGGGTGGGGGGGGGGCGCTTGTCTGAAGTTTAAAATCATTGGTTACCCGTAAGCCAATCACATAACGTTTGGTTATGACGTGTGTTGTGAGCCGGCTCAGCCGCATCTAACTTCCACTGTAAACACATGTATGATGCGAAAACAAGACCATCGAGCGAAATACCGGAGTGAACATTTGCAGATTATGTGAAGTAAATCTACGCATCCACGGTACAATCAACGTCTACGTCACGGCTCTCAGCCCGCCCTCTGTTCGTTGATTGGCCGGCTGTTTTGAGGCCCTAGGAAAACTGGGAGATAGGTCACTATCTCAGACTGAGTACAGAAGCGAACTGAAATTGAGCGGAAGTACGAAGTCTGACGTAGTCAGGCTAATGTTTTATGGCATATCAGGTTAAAGCATGTTACTTTTAAACATACGCCTCAATCCCACTACGTCCAGTTGTCTTTAAATGCAAAACCCTAAAGCAGCCTAATTATACCTAATTATTTGAATAATTTTTGAGACAGACCACTGACTAGTTCTTTTTTTTTTAATATGTGGTTTTGTGCAGCGCTGCTCTCGACCTCTCACTTCCTCCTGTATATCTCTCTCTCTCTCTCTGATGATAACTAAGGCGGTCCGCCTCTGTAGCGTACGCTTGGCCGAGGTTAAATAGATGAAATATGCTGACATAAAATCAGGAAAACAGCACACACAGAACAGTGACTGCTTCTGTCAAAGTCCCTTTAACAGAACACATCAAAACGCCTCTGGATGCAACCATAACCAAAAGAGACCTCAGCGAAAACGGAGGTGAACGGAAAATGAGAGAGAAAGATTTGTCATCACTTTTCCAACTAAATAACTCTTAAAAGTCTGCTTGTGCCAAGATGGCCATGTGTGAACACTGGCAGTGTGCTACAAAAGTATAGCACGGATCTTTTATCAGCCGAATAAAAGAATCAGGCCGTTCTGAGGGTCTCATTGTCATGCCTTCCCAACCTCTCAATCCCGCTTCCGCAATTCTTCTATCTTTATCTCTCACACCTTCTGTACCTCTCACCTTTCCATCTCACAGCTCACACTTGCTCTCTTGCTTCTCTTTTCTCTCAGTAATGGGGTTTGGTGCTGTAGAAAATTGAGGGGGGGGGGACGTTTTGTGTGTGTGTGTGTGTGTGTGTGTGTGTGTGTGTGTGTGTGTGTGTGTGTGTGTGTGTGTGTGTGTGTGTGTGTGTGTGGTCCGTGCTGAGTCTAATTGCTGGTGTTGTGGTGCTGAAGTCATCCAGGGAGCCACATAGAGCCGGCAGGGTAAAATTGAACAAGCATCACCCGTCAGGAGAGCTTCCACTCAGAGCTGCTGTCAGCCTGCCCTGTTTACCTGCTACACAATTATCATCCAGCCCCAGGGAACCCTCTGGAACAACACATCTATCCTCTGGGGGAAGCGTGATGGTCCAACATCGCAGAGGGAGATCGGTCACCGATTCTTGCTGTGTGTTAACGGTTGGAAGTAAATTAAACATACAAAAGTGTGTGAGAGGTTACGAGCATGTTGCAACGGAGACGTGCAAAGCCATGAGGGAAGGTAGTTATGAAAGAATAAGGGCCGGTACACACAGAATGTTTTTTTGAATTCCACTGCACAGTTTGATAATATTTTGTTGCATTTTTAAGAGACTTTTGAAAGCTGTTCAGCTATTTTCTGCTGTCCATTATTTCTGGAGCATACTTCATAAAAGTGCATCTCGAGACCCCTTGCAATCTATTTTTGTTTACTTTTGATATATACTATATTTGTTTAATGTTTTAAGCTAAATAGCATAATATATTTACACTTTTCAGAGAATATTCCATGAAGTAATTTTTTTTCTTCCATATTAATAACAAGAAAATAATTAAAAACAATATAAAAAGGTATTAATAAATATTTTTAAAACATTTAACTATATAAAATTTATTCACTTTTGTATGGTTTATATAAATATATATATATATTAGGGGTGTAACTATAAACTCAAGTTACAATTCAATACTTATCGCGATACTGAACACACGATACAATACTATATATACTATATTCACAATATTTTAATAACTTTTTTTATTATTACTTTATTATTATTACTTTGTTATTATTATTATTTTATTATTATCAGGACCCACAAATATTCCCCCATTGCATTATTATACATTATATTCAACATTATCTATGGTAGTTTAATGTAGTAATGTTACTGAAACACCGTAAATTTTATTTTTTTTCCTCACGCAAATATCTTCATTAGTGTTTGGAAGTTGCACTAAAATCATATAGGTTTGAAACAACATTGGGGTGAGCACATGATGACATAATTTACACTTTTGATAAATACAGCTACCTGAGCCTTGGATAAAACTAACTCTATATCACGAATCATATCGTTTACATTAACGATACATATCGTCACAATTTTAACGATGTATTGTTACACCCCTTACATGTATACATATACATATATATATATATATATACATATATATATACACATATATATATATACAGTATATATATATATACACACACACACATATATATATATATATATATATATATATATATATATATATATATACACACACACACATATATATATATACAGTATATATCCATATTAAAAAGTTCATTCTTTTATTTTAAATTAAAAAGTATAAATATGTTTAACAAAATAAATAAAAAAGTGCCGAGTGAACAGACCCTAGGGTTGTTTGTGTTGAATGTGAGGTTGACCTGAGAGGGTGAGGAGTATTTTGTAAGTGGTTTTGGTGGGGTCTGGCCGTAGCCGCTGACCTGGCCCATGGCTCAATGGGACAGTGGGTCAATGGTTCTGTGCAGCACTGCAGGGATTCCCTTACACACAAAAAGAGTGTGACCCTGCCTGAACTATGGCTTCAACTCTCACTCGAGATCCTTCCAATTCATTCACCCGAACTCTCCAGGCGCATCTGTCCAGTACAACCCATATGTCCATCACTCACAGCTTATTAAATCTCCCTAAAAGCTGGTGGGTGCAATGATTTGTTTCTTCTATTGTCTTGGCAGCTCAACTGAGCATTGCTTCCCCTTCTGTTTTCCAAAACCACCCACACTGATATCCAGCCCAAGTCCTCTCTTAACCAGCTCTAGGACAGAGATGGAGCGCTGGAGAGTTCACACTGAATCGCCTCCTGCAGGAAATCCGGGAGGGATCAGGCCGGGAAGAGGAGGGATCGTGGCCCTATCACTTACACTGCACATCTACGCGAATGGACTTGATGGCAGCCACCCCCACCCCGTTCTCAGCTTTGCAGTAGTAGCGGCCGCCCTGCACTCTCTGGATGTTGGGGATCCGTAGAGTCTCATTGAAGATGGACGTCTCCTGGAACTTGTCAGAAGCGCTGCCCGCTGTCTTGGTCCACCGTACCTGCAGGGGGCGACATTCAGAGACTCATGAGCTAACGTGCAACACAACTGCATTTCAGTGCATATTTTATGTCATGCACACACACACACAATTGTATATGTGGTTTACAGGGACTCTCCATACACTCTCCTGGAAGTGTCCTCATAAATCATGTTTTACATTATAATACCCATGTCACTATGCACATACAATATACAAGAACACGCACACACACTCGCACATAAACTTTCCCATAAAAATTCCCATAAACACACTCCTAAACCTTGTGGAAAGCTTTCCCAGAAGAGGTGAAGCTGTTAGCTGCAAAGGGTTCAGCCAACTCTATATTAAACCCTATGGATGCATTAAGAATGGGATGTCATTAAAGTTCATGTGTATGTGAAGGCAGACGCCCCAAAACTTTTGGCAATACAGTGTATGTGGTTTACAGGGACCATAGACTCTCCCGGAAGACACACACACACACACACACACACACACACACAACATCAGCTATGTACAGCTATAAATAAATATCTAGAGAAACTGAAGCCTTGTTTAGTTGCATTTTTAAATGGAAAAGATTGTCAATGAGGTCTCAGACTACTTTCTTTGTATATATTAAAATCAATGAAAAGATATGTCTTAATGAAATGATTAGGAAATATGTAAGGGTTAATGCCCGACGAGGTGTCCATTATCAGGTTTTAATGGACGACGGCGAGGCGTGAACCGTCCGACGCGCAGCGGAGTCCGAAGTCCATTAAAACCTGATAATGGACAACTCGAAGGGCATTAACCCGCTTATTATACCATGGTCACTTGCCAAATAACACATTTTTAAAACATTAGTTTATATTTTAATTAGTTTTACAATCGAAATCTAAAGTTACAAGTTACAAACAATAACTTGGTTTCCTTGGTTACGCCTGACGGTTTATTTAGGTGTACATTATCACTTTTTAACGGACACCCTGCAGCCAATCAGAATCGAGTATTCACCCAGACCATGGTATAAAAAAAAAATAATATTTAGCCATTTAAATTAGAAAAAGCTCTAATTTATTTTGTCTTACTAAGTTAATGTACAGGAAAAACGGCTTAAAAAATATGTCTAGAAAGGCCGGTCACGTTGACGAGCAAGAAGTACAGTGGGACTCCATAAGTTTGACCCTAGTGTAAGTACAGCGGTCAGACTCTGACGGTAATCACACTCTCATCCATCTCAATCATTCTTTTGATGCCTTCACACAATCTTTGCATTGAGTGTGTAAGGGCAAGTGAAAATCACAAAGTAAAGCCGGTGTAATCTCCTCCACCTCTCCACCTCTGGACATCAGTAAGCTGCTTCTATTAAAGCGGGGTCACCTCTGAACACATGGGCGAGCAGGCCATTGTAGTTGGCAGCGCTGGGGGCGGAGGGAAGGTTAGGACGTACGTGCAAAGGATTATGGGATTACACAGACCTGTGTAAACGACAAGCTTTGTGTTTATTTAGGTTTATTTGCCTGTGGATTTAGGACACAGCTGCTGTTCATTTATCAGGTGTAGCGGGTGAGAAATTAACAAAGAGAAAGAGAGAGAGAGCGCTCCTGGGTGTAACCTATCCTCTTGGTGGCAAAGAACAGAAAAGCTGATCGAAAGCTGTTTGATGAGGCAAATTCACTGAAAAGTTGTGCCACTTTCATGTGTGGACTCTTTGCTGCATCCTCCTCAACCTAGAACTCCGAACAAACCCACGAAGTGAGGAACTGCCCCATACAAACTGCATTGCGCCATAATCTGGATGCTAAAACCTCAAAACTGTTCAACTATTTCATATAGTATTTTGAAAGTATTATTATATTAAATTACTATATTGAAATATTTGAAGATATGTCAACACTCCACAATAAAGTTAAATCTGTTAACATGAAATTAATATTAATTTATAAATCATTCTAAATTGTCACCAAAAACTTACTGTAAAGTGCTACTATGTTTTCAAATGTTGTAATTGTGTTTTTTAACCGTATACACATGATCCTTCACAAATCATTCTAATATGCTGATTTTATGCTCAGTTATTATCAATGTTGGAAACAGTTGTGCTGCTTAGTATTTTTCTGATTCTTTTTTCAGGATTCAATTGATGAATAAAGAGTTTAAAAGAACAGCATTTATTCAAAATAGAAATATTTTCTAACAATATAAATCTTTACTATCAGTTTTTATGAATAACACATCCTTGTTGAAATAAAGTATTAATTTCTTTTTTTTTTAAGATGACTGACCCCAAACTTTTGAACGGTAGTGTATATTGTTATAAAAGAGTTTTTTATTGGAAATAAATGCTGTTCTTTTAAAAATTTTATTCATCAAAGAATTCTGAAAAAGTAGCATAGGTTATAAAAAAAAATATTAAGCAGCACAACTGTTTCCAACATTGATAATAAATCATCATATTAGAATGATTTCTGAAGGATCATGTGACACTGAAGCCTGGAATAATAATGCTGAAAATTCAGCTTTGCGTCACAGAAATAAATTATATTTTAAAAGATATTAAAATAGAAAACCTTTATTTTAAATTGTAATAATATTTTACAATATTACTGATAAAATAAATGCAGGCTTGATATGAAGAAACTTCTCTTAAATATATATATATATATATATATATATATATATATATATATATATATATATATATATATATATATATATATACATATTTATACATACTATCCATCCATTCACCAAACTGCTTGTCCTCTGTAGGGTCTATATGAAGTAATGAACTAACAAAGATAAAAAGATATATTAAATACTTTCATATAAGTTACAGGATATACATCCATTTTTGCGTATACATTTATATACAGTATTTTTTTAATCTTCTATAATGAGAAAAGTCGCTATCGTAGGTAACAATTCACTCAAGTAAAGGGCAGTAGTGAGCTGAACCTCTGATCTGTGCTTACGCCAGTCTCAGGATCCACCATTGATTGTGAAATGTCAACAAAAAACGTATGTTTGTGTTCTCAGAAGCCCAAAACTCCAGCATCATTGTGTTGATTCATCGTGGCTCTCAAAGGGAGATGTAAGCAGATGTAAGACAGATGGCGCTGGATAGGCTATCATTACAGCGGCCTCAGACGCCCCACTTACAGCAATGCAAAGTCACAGTGCCACAGAAACTTTCAAAGTCTCCGTGATATGAAGAGAACAGGGCTGAGGGCAACAGACACTGAAATGCTGCCACTACAGGAAACGCAACATGGGACGAAGAAATTGGTCATGAAACAGATGAACCAGTGAAAGAGACGACGCTGCCACACATCACAGTGTTTTACTGCTCCACAGATCCCAACAGACCCAGCAAACCCT
>NC_137142.1:31730516-31743016 GCF_949319135.1 Squalius cephalus
TCCAGACTCTGGGACCTTGGTTTCCAAATGAGATGCAAAATTTGCTCTCATCAGAAAAGAGGACTTTGGTCCACTGTGCTTTATTAAATCCAGAGTCAACGCAGCCGTCGACCAGGACATTTCCAGAGCACTTCATGCTTCCTTCATTTTCCAGCAGGATTTGCACCGGCCCACACTGCCAAAATAACTAAAACCTGGTTCAATGACCATGGGATTACTGTGTAATTACTGTGTGATTTCATGTAATATTCTAATTTTCTGAGATTTTGATTTTGTGGTTTTCACAAGCTGTAAGCCATAATCATCAAAATTATAACAAATAAAGGCTTGAGATATCTCACTTTGCATGTAATGAGTCTATATAATATACAAGTTTAACTTTTTTAACGGAATTACTGAAATAAATCAACTTTTTGATGATATTCTAATTATATGACCAGCACCTGTATATATATATATATATATATATATATATATATATATATATATAAATAAATATATAAATGGCACAAAAAAGCAAAACAGTTCATTTCATATATATAAATGTACTATTACATATACAGTATATTATCTTTTATATATATATTCTGTATATATATACAGTAGTCAACATCTGAAGTGGATCAAAACCTTTCATCAAAGTTATACATGAATTTTGAACAATACCCGTTCTTGTCTTAGGACAACTTTGATGAACTTTTTTGATTCTTTTGATCCACTTCAAATGTTGACCATTTACATATAGTATACAATTCAATTTAAAGCAAAATATATTTTCAAATTGTTCTAATTTAGTTTTTTGGCTGAAATATGACCCAGACATGTTCTTGACAGGTTTCACCCCAATACTATCTTTTACTCCATTCATTTACATCTGTTGTCATCATTTGCCTTTTAACTGGTTAACTTTGCTTGTGCTCCTTCACCATGACAACCCCCTCCACACACACACACACAGGTCCCATCTGTGAGGGGTCTTGTGCCATGTGTCCGTTCTGTGGTTGCCGTGGGCTACAGCGGCCCATGTGTGAGTGTGTGTGGAGTGTTTGCTTTGTGGCTGGACAGTGACAGGCCTGCTTTCAGTCACTCTCGTTGACCCAGAGGTCACGGCGCACAAAGAGGCCTGAGTTGGTGGCCACTGTACTGAAGTCTCATTCGAGGATGATTAACGACGGAGAGAAGTGTGTGTGAGCTCTTTTCTGAGGGGATCAGATTAATTAGTGCCACATAATCGAGCGTATTGACTTATAGGACTTTAATGAAGTTACACTGAGCAATTCAGACAACTAATGAATTGAAATGCAGAACTCAAAACTTCAAATCTTTTCCATTCTTAATTCAGTCTCAAGAAAGTTCAGGTTGGTTGTTCATAACTCACTCAAGCGAGCTCATCAGGTTTAAGGGTTAATCAGGTGTCTGTCTTCAAGCGCACTACAAATGATAAATCACACCCGTGTGTTATAGAGAAACAAGCGCAGCCATCTTTAGAGGATTGTGTTTGAAGTTTGTGCAGTTGCTCTGTATATTTCTATGGCGTCGCTGTCGAAGAGTGATTAGCTGGTGAAGTGGGTTTACTCATTGAGTTAAGGAAAGTTATCATGAGCGTTGTAATGTTTGAAGCGGATGTCATAACATATGTCATTAGAACGGGAAGATTTTAAAACGAGCCGTGCATTCATAAATCCGTAAGATTTTACCTTCATGCTGTGGAAATACAAACTGAAAGGTGTTGAAAAGGGGCGGGGCTACATAAGGTCTATTATGACAATTATGTTGTTGAATTAATTATTATTTTACCTTTTTTATTTTACCTGAAGGCTTCATATAACATGCTTGAAATTAGAAATTGTTCTTTAAATAAAATAAATTAAATAAAAATTAAATATTTTTATATTATCTCAATATTATGCTATTATATTTTTATATTACACTGAAATAAAAAAAATATTAATACGTAAGAATTTTTTTTTGTATTTGTGTAATTTATTTTAGTATATGCTTTTCTGAGTCATTAAAAAGCAGTAAAATCTTTCCGCAGGAATGGATATTTTCTCAAATTTTCTATTTTTTTCCCTTTTTCATTTCTCACTTGAGTGCTTATGCAGTCTTTTTGGTATGTGATAATGTGGTGTGTCTCCCTCTCCCTCTCTCCTTCTGTCGAGTGTGTGTGTGTGTGTGTTGGAGGTTAACGCAGTTTGCACTCATTGTAAGCATGACCATCTGTGTGTTTCCAGCACTGCTGTGTGTGTGCTGATCTCTTCATTTGGATTCAAAGCCACTTCATGATGTTTAAACACACACACCTCACACACACACAAATCAGCTGAGAAAAAAAAGTTACAGATGTTTGGTTAAGCCGTGTGTGTGTGTGTGTGTGTGTGTGAGTGTGAACCATAGAAATGTGTGTTGTTTTTGGGCAGTTAGTGTCAGAATGATAATGATACTCTACACATAATTCTCTTGATTGTTGTCATAATAGAAATTCTAAAGCTAAAGTCAGTTATTACATCAGGTTCATCAGAACTTACTCTACCTTTTAAAAGTTGAGATGGTTTTTTTCTCTTAAAAAAAAACAAACAAAAAAAACGTAATAATGTGAAATATTATTACAATTTAAAATAACAGTTTTTTATTTGAATATATTAAGCATTTAATTATATCAACAACAATATATATATATATATATATATATATATATATATATATTTAGTTTTATTTTTTTATATATATAATTTGATCTTGTGATGCAAAGCTGAATTTTCAGCATCATTACTCCAGTCTTAAGTGTCACATGATCCTTCAGAAATCATTCTAATATGCAGATTTGCTGGAAACCAAGATGCCATTTTTTTCTTTGGTGAATAGAAAATTTTAAATAGGAATTATATAAATGTCATATAACATTGTAAATGTTTTTACTGTCACATTGATCAATTTAATGCATCTTTGCTGAATGAAAGTATTAAATTCTATCAAAATAAAAACGTTACAGACTCTAAACTTTTGAACAGTATATTTGTTAATACAAAAACTATTTTTTAATACAAAAAAAATGTTTTTTTTTTTTTTTTTTTTAAAAGTAAAACCATAATAAGACTGTAAAGGAGAAATAAAAACAGACACAAACGAGTCAATAGTTGACATATAATAAGAGTATAGATGTTTATAATATTTACAGCTCAGATCATTTTGTCCCTGAAGGATTTGAGGAGAAATGTTTAGGTTCAAAATTGAGACTTCTAACTTTTGATTGCAGACTTTAGTATCTTGGCAAATATGAGCACATTTTGAGATCTCATCATATGTGAGATGAATGTCAGAATACAGAATTATTATATTTTCTTAAAGAACATTAACAGACTTTGGCATTTTTGTCATTAACTCTCCATTTAATCTCATTGCTGTGCAACAGAAACAACTGAGGAATGAAAAAGAATCTCATTTGTAATTGTTCTCTTCGCACAGGCCGTGTTTCTGCATTTCTTCATCTCGATATCACCCAGCGATCAAAGAGCAGGTCTACTTTCTCTGGTTCTCCCCCTCTCTTGTTTTCTGCCTCTGGCAAATCATTCCCTCTCCTCTTCTTTTCTCTCTTTCTCTGTTGTAGTTGGCCTGTAATTTATGATGTTGCAGCAGCACGAATGAAATGAAGCTTTTATAACAGACGCCTGCTGACACACTTTAGCCCCCCCGCTCTCAGTTAGGGAAAGTTATTGGGCTTGTTAGTAACGCTCATAAAAAGCTCGGGGCCGTTCACACTGTGCTTGTCATGATGTAGTTTAGTTAATGTCATTGTTTCAAGAGGGTGAAGTTAATAAATCACTAACTCCTCAATGTGCTGCACACCCACCCACCCACCTACACACACACACACACACACACACACACACACACACACACACACACACACACACCGCTCTCTCTATCTGTTGTTTCTAAGACTTTTATAAAACTATGTATTACATTATACAGTATTCACATTATATATTGTTAAGTGGTGTTCATATGCAAGCAAATATAAATAGGTAATTAAAAATATAATATAAATATAAATAAAATGTTATATTGGCAACCAAATAATAAATAAATAGATACATTTATTGTTAAATATTATTTATAAATTGAAAACTTCAAGTCACATTATTATGCTCTGTGAAATTTTTCATGAAAATGTAAATATTAATAACAGTTACTTTATTTTCTACTTTTTTTAGTTTCATTTTATTTCATTTTTTTTTGTAAATATGAAGATTAATGATTCTTACAAATTGGTTAAAACTTTGAAACGACTTTTTTATTTATTAAATCTGTCAATAATTCTGAAAACTTCATCACATTATTATGATGTTCTCATTTTCAATTTAAGGTAGACATTTTTCATGGAAAACGTGTAAATATTTGTTAATAACAATTTTATTTTATTTTATTTTATTTTATTTTTTCAGTTAAGGTAGACATTTTTCATTAAAGTGTGAATATTTGTTAATAACAATTATGGTATTTTATTTTATTTTATTTTTTCAGTTAAGGTAGACATTTTTCATAAAAAAAGTGTGAATATTCATAGATATTTTATGTTTTCCACATTCTTTCTAAAGCTCTCGGGTATCATTTCTTAAATGCTGATGTCTTTGGTTTTCCTGTTTCAGTAACAGCTCACAATTGCAAATCAGGAATACATTTATAACTTTAAAAAAAGTTGTATTCTTAATTATTAAAAAAAATATATAAAGCTGTGAAATTTATGGAAGAATAATCAGTTAAAATGACCCTTAAATTAAATTCAAACCTTAAAGGATTTTCTCCTCTGCTTTGTTACAGTAACAGTTAACTGTAACTCTATTGGTGATTAGATGTGATTGAGTGTATTATGAATGTCTCTAAGCAGCATTGAGGCTGGATTTCACTGTCTCAGCAGCTTAAGATCTCTGAAACGTGTGTGTGTGTGTTTGAGCTCAGTGCGCTCTCAGCTCTAATCCTCACTGATCTGTTGAGACTACACACATACGGCTGTGATAATACTCTCATTTTCTGCTCACCTGGACACTGACAATTCACACACACCATCTCTCCCTCTCACACACACATGGGTCTTTAACAGCAGCTTAGGAAAGTCAAACACTTTAATTCCAAGTTAGAGACACACAGATTAAGCATAAAAGAGGCAGAGGAGTGAAGAGATACTCTTTCATCCATTCATGAGCTCTTTCTCTCTCGTATCTTCTTGCTGTGTGGCCTGTGGATAAAGCAAACACATGAATGAGAATGAAGCTCTTAAACACTCTCATGCATTCATAAGCACACACACAGATGGACATTTGAACACATTGATGAATGCTTTGAGTTGAATAATAAAGATGCATATTCTCAGGAAAATCTTTAATTGGCAACATACGACTCATGCACATCTTAAAACTAGTCCATGTGACAGACCATGGCAAGATTAATAATTTTTTTAGTTTGTAGAATATAATGAAGTGCACAACTCATTCTGGCCACTTTTATGGTCCTTTTTATAGATTAATTATTGTTGCATAGAAAAGAGCTGGGTACATATTCTTTAAAATGTCTTCTTTTGTGTTCATTATGAGTACATTTTGACTGAATTATTACATTTTATTTTAAATCAAGTTGCTTTGGATAAAACGGTCAGCAAAATTTCATTGTGGATGTCCTCTCTTTTCTATCATGTAAATTAACCATTAGCCCGGCTCTGCAGCTTTTACCAGTCCCCTATATCAAATAAACCACATTTCATTATTTTTTATCACTAAATCTACTGTAGTTTAATTATACACTATACCATTCAAACGTTTGGGGTCAGTAGGAGTTTTTAAATGTTTTTTTTTAAGTCTCATCCTCACCAAGGCTGCATTTATTTGATAAAAAAATATAGTAATATTGTGATATATTATTACAATTTAAAATATCTGTTTTCTATTTGAACATAGTTTAAAAATGAATTTATTCCTGTGATCAAAGCTGGATTTTCAGCATCATTACTCCAGTCTTCAGTGTCACATGATCCTTCAGAAATCAGTCATGCTTCTCACGAAACATTTCCTTTTATTATTATTAATGTTAAAAACAGTTATAGTTTTGTGGAAACTATGATACTTTCTTTTTCATCCTTGCTGAATGAAACTATTAGTCTATAAAAAAAACTTTTTGACCCCAAACTTGTGACTGATTTCAGCTACATTGTGAGCAGTATTATGCCTAATTAATCTGCTGTTATATTTCTGCGCGGGCTTTGATGGTCTGCTCTCATTAGTGAAGAACACTGTTAGTGCAGTCAGAGATCTGTGGTTCTTCTGGCTCTGAGCCTACAACATGCCAAATCTCCATATGTTCTTCACTTATGACGACGCACAACACACACTTCAGACCAGAGAGATGCTCCTGCTGTGACAGACGCCTCTTTTTGCTTTCTATTGTATGCTTTCTCTCTCCACCTTTACTCACTGCTTTCTCGTTTCCTTTATGGTGTTAGCTAGAGGGATAGTTCAACCAAAAAAGAAAATTCTTTCATTATTTATTCATTCTCAAGCCATTCCCCTGCATGGTGGTGTTGTTGTTTGTTGAGAAAAATGGAGAGATTTAGAAGAATCTGTTCCATATCACATCTGTCAAGCTCTAAGAAGGAAAAAACACCATAAATGAATCACTAACTTGTTTTTTGTAAGTTGTAACATTACTTACATAAACTTGTAAGTTTTTATGTTTTTGAAAGAAGTCTCTTATGCCCACCAAGGCTACATTTATTTGATTAGAAATACAGTAAAAACAGTAATATTATGAAATATTATTACAATTTAAAATAAGTGTTTTCTATTTGAATATTTTTTCAAAATGTAAGGAAAAAACTGAATTTTCAGCATCATTATGTCACATGATCCTTCAAAAATCATTCTAATATGAGGATTTGATGCTCAAGAAACATTTATGATTTTGAAAACAGTTGTGCTGCTTCATATTTTTGTGGAAACCTTGATGATAAATTTTCAGCATTTATTTGAAATAGAAATATTTTTGCAACATAACTTTTGATCAATGTAATGCGTCCTTGCTGAATAAAAGTATTAAAACGTACATACATCAAACTTTTTAACAGTAGTATATGATAGGTTTTTGTATAGGCATGTTGCTAAGCTAAGCTGTGTGATACTCTAAGCATACATAAATACACACCCCACACAAAAATATTGGGTAAAATATTGGTATGGCATATAAGTTGGCCTATATTTATAGTTTAAAATTTTCTTGATTGTTTATTGATGCAAACAAAGAAGCAAGAAAAATTTAAACTGTAAATCCATTGGTATATAGATTGAAGTTTTAAAACAGTGAAACAATTCTATTTTGTGTTAACAGGGGGAACAAATAGATGGCGGCAGCTCCTGAGTGATCAGTTTAGTGTAGAGACCGTGTGTAATGGAGATGGTAATGACTCCTCTAAAAGCAGAGCTGGTAATAACTCTCTCTTTCTTTACCCGCTCTCGACTGGCCCTCCACAGGGGCTTTTCTCTGGCTCTTCACACTCTATAGTGTCTAATGGTATTCAGCCTGCCGGTGTCTTTAGTGCCTCGACTGCCTTTAAAACGCCCTGTTCAAGTTTACACACCTCACTGAGAAAGAGAGGGAGAAAGGGATATTGTCAAGTGAATCTCATAAAATCTGAACAGGTCACCCCCAATATCAACAACACTGTAATAAGTGAACAGTTGGATCAACTTAAAAAAATTACTTCAATTGGTAGCACCTAAAGAAATTAAGTTTTCTCAACTTAAATTATCACATTTTATCGTGAAAAACGTGATAATTTAAGTTGAGAAAACTTAATTTCTTTAGGTGTTACCAATTGAAGTAATTTTTTTAAATTGATCCAACTGTTCACTTTTTACTCATTATGATCCTCATTAATTATCAAAATTGCAATATTATATTATATTTATGAATTGAGCAGACATGTTCATCCAAAGCGATTTACAAATGAGAAATACAACAAGCAATTCATCTTAAATGATATTGTAAATCTAAAAATAATTATTTACATTTTTATTTGAAGAGAAATAGAAACATTCACAATTAAACTCTTTCCCCGCCTGCATTTTAAGAGCCAGCACCAGCATTTTTCATCATTTTCACAAAACTTTCATGGCCCCAAGAATATTTGTTGTATGAATATACAATATACCAAAAGAAAGAACAGACCCTCTGCTTTTTTTAATCAACACTTGAATGTGGGTAAGATTCCTAAAAAATATATATACATTTTGAAGAAAAGAAAAACTGAGAAAATGTGTTTTTGTCAAAAACTGTCCGGATCGGATTCAGAACGATGATCAAAACACAGATGAAGTAGATCGAGTCCATCAACACCCCTAAAGCTTCACAGTCCTAAAATTCGTCCTGGGTCGACATATCATTCAGTAACATTAGGCAGTTTTGATTTATATGCTGTTTAACGTTTGGTGATCACGTTATTTTACATGTGCGTAAGCAATGCTTCTACATGTGCGTAAGCAATGCTTCTATGCTTGTTTCTGCTTCTTTTGATCAGGAGATTCAGTGCTCTTTCAGAAGATGCGTAATAGCGCCCCCTACCATATAACAGTGAAAACACGGATTTCCGGAAAATTCCATCAATGGCGGGGAAAGAGTTAAAGGCAATTTAACAAATATTCTCATGATGAATAAATGCTTTGCAATAATAAAAAAAAAGTTTTTCAGATAACAGTAATATATGATATATTTTATGTAGATTTGTCATGCTCCAAAAATGAGATTTCATTTTCTTCATGCAATATATTTTTATTATTAGTAGTAGTAGTATTGTTTTTTCTGTTCTCCTATCTTTTGGAGAAAATTTGACCTGGTCATGTTTTGAGAGTTAATGTGATTCTGTTAACAGAACATCACAATACATACTTAAGAAAGAATAAAGCATATATTTAACCTGTAATCACAGCAACAGCTTACATTTCAGTTTTTTACTTAATGAACAACCAAGTTTTTTTGCTCATATGTGTGCATGCTAGCTGTTGCGGTTTTGTGTGTCTGTGTGCGTGTGTGTGTTTTGTGGAGGCGGGGTTTATACAATACTATTGTGGAAGGGAAGGGATGTGGGGGTGAAAGTGTGCCCCCTCTGTCATTGGCTCTGGGCCTAATGTCACATTATGCGTCTCATTGTGTCTTTGTGATGCTGAGGAGTATAAATCCAGCCCTCTCAGCGTTCACACACACACACACACACACTCCTCCTGCAAGACCTACGCACTGAATCCTCAGAGAACAACAGCACGGGACACGCTGCATTTTATTAGGTTGACGTTTATCAAGTGGATTGTTCTCAACAAAGACTTCGAAAGGAACCGATTTCAAGATGGATTCTGATGCAAGCTCCACGTGCAGTCGGTCTTCTTCACCGGACCTGGCCGTGGACTCCAGCTTTTTCTCCAACAAGATGTTCCAAGCTTACGGAGAAACGGGGCAGCCCAGGTCCGAGAAAGTTTCCGGACGCTCACAGAGCTCTGACTCCAGCGCAAAGAGAGATCACTCCAAAGACGACCAGCAAGATCTACGACTCAAAGTGAACAGCCGTGAGCGCAAACGCATGCACGACCTCAACCAGGCGATGGACGGGCTCCGAGAGGTCATGCCCTACGCTCAGGGCCCATCTGTACGCAAGCTATCCAAAATCTCCACCCTGCTCCTCGCCAGAAACTACATCCTCATGTTGTCCAGCTCTCTGGATGAGATGAAGAAGCTGATTGGTGATGTGTATGGAGCAAGCGCTCAGAGTCACTCGGCTAGACGGGTATTACCGCCAACTTCGGCTGCTCCGGCCCCCCAGTTGCAACTGCTCTCGCTTGCCCCATCCCTGCACTCTCTGGTGGGCAGCACCTCGACCACCACCCCGGGTGTAGCCCATGCCCCTCACTCTCCACCCTCGGCTGGGTATCTGGGTTTCCACGCTCCACCTCTTTCCACCCTGATGAAAGACCCTCTGCATCTCTCCAGCGGCTACAGGCATTTCCCCGGCATGCCGTGCCCCTGCTCCCTCTGCCAGCCTCTCCCTGCCTCCACAGCCAGCCTGCACAGCCTCTCCATGGGGAAGTGATCCAGGCGAGGCCCAGGCTTCAGGCTGGAGTAGGCCGAAGTTGAATCACAGACTCAAAAAGAACTGAAAACTTCTAGATGTGTTTCTAGTTGTGTTGTATACATTGTAAATGTCCTGTACAGAATTTGGTTTTTCTAACAAGCTGCTGCTATTTTTGTACTGAAGAATGTTTTGTAATGTTATAGCTGTCTGAAAGCGTTTTTTTTTTATAGTCACTATATACTTGTATGTTCTTTGTAGCAAAATGGAGATTGAAAACGTATAGTTTTGTTTCTTAAATTAAACTTCTATTATTATAATGAAAAATCCCTCTCTTGATTTCTCGTCTTCTTTTGGTCAATCAAACAAAGTATTATTATAATGTTTTTTTTTTTGTTTTTTTTAAGAGAAGTACACTTATCTATAAGAGAGATTTTTTTTTTTTTCAAGCTCAAACCAGATTAGATTCAGCAACATTTTCAGATCTTATTGACTGAAGATCAACACAAAGCAAATTGTTTTCTTAAAAAATAGAAGATTATAAAATATTGATTTCTATAATATTTTAGATAATAATTAAAGATTATAAGATAATTTAGCATCTCCCAACTTCTCATATATATATGAGTATATATATAAAGTATATTACAGTACAAAAATAATATATATATATATATGAAGAGTTCAGATGCAAAATCCTAAGTGCCATCTGAAATTTTCTTCTAGAATGATCATTTTTATAAAGCTTGTATATTTAAGTTCAGTAATTTCACTTAAATGACAATTAATAGGTAATTTGCATTACCATTTAAGTGAAATTATTGAACTTAAATATACGAGCTTGATAAAAATGATCATTCTAGAAGAAAATTTCAGATGGTACTTAGAGGCTTTTGCATCTGAACTCTTCATATATATATATATACTGTACTGTAATATGCTTTGACTAACAATGCACAATTTCAAATGAAATAGATCAAATTTATTTTTATAATAAATTGACTTAAACAATTAAATAACTAAAATAATTGACTTGCCTGACCAAATAAAATGTAACAACATTTTTGGTTGAATAAATTGTTGGAAATTATTAAATAATTCAAGAACAGATACTAAACATAAATGAAAAATATCATTCCACCCATAGTAATGTAAACCAAGCTAATATAAACAGACTAGAGTGATTGAAATAATGAGGTACTAAAATCCTTAGCAGCTGCTCATCTGTCCTGAGATAATGTGTCAGTCTTTATGTGTGTCTATGTGTTTTATGATATATATGAATATAAAATGAGTCCATATGCTTTCATCCAGCACCATTACCGCAATATTGCCCACACCATGTTTATGTTTTTAGCATATGCTAACAAACATGGGCATCATTTCAGAGCGCTACAAAAAATGCTGCCATTGGACTGAACCATCTGTACTGAGACTAGTTAATGTATGAATAAGAAAGGCGTCCAGACCGCTCGGAGCCCGGGGCCTACTCTCACCCATCAATCAGACAGAGAGAGACGCAAGCTGTCGCCAGGTTGGCGCGTCAGCATTGTGCTGCACACGCAGGGGACGGCCAGCGCTCCTTTTCATGTTAGTGCAGGAAGATTTGTCACTGTCCAATAAAGCTGTGATCATATTCAGCCCGTCCTCACTGGGAGTCGTTTTTATGAGAGGCTCTGACAGCTGTGCACACCATCATTTGTTAGCTGGAAAGATCAGGGAAGACATTTGACTCTTCAGACTTTCTGATATGACCAATAGTTGGAGATGAAGGTGTGAAATAATAAGCACAACGGCATCAGAAATGAATCAGGGCTCAGGGTAAAAATGCCACATAACGGGACAAATCTCCTTTGATATTTGTAATGTAGGTAGTAAAATCCACTGTTTATTTACAATTGATCCAATTGCAGTAGTTGACATAATGACTTGCTTTCTATATGGTTAAAGATCTTCCATTCAAAAGTCTGGGGTCACAAAAATATTAATCATTAATGTTTCCAATGGTAATAATCAGAAATGTTTCTTGAGCAACAAATCAGCAGAATGAGCGTGTGAGCGTGTTTTGCATCACAGGAATAAATTACATTTGAATATATATATGTATACATTTTAAATTGTAATAATATTTTACAATGTTACTGTACTTTTAATAATACTACTGTATTTTTGGTGAGCATATATATTAAACATTTAAAAATGTTATACAGACCCCAATTTTTAGGGGTGGTTTATGCCCTAATTAAGATAAAAATACTAAGTATTTAATTTCCTCATGTAATGTGAATGCATAAGGCCTCATTATATACTAAAATATCAAAACAAGTGAAAGTCTAATGAACAGCATCTGTGGCATGCTGTCAACGACCAACAAACAGTTCAAGTTTACTCTAAAACC
>NC_137142.1:31745516-31770516 GCF_949319135.1 Squalius cephalus
TCAATCCATATGGGCTGTTCTGAATTCTAATGAGGTGATAAACTCCTCGTGTCAATTCCATTATGAGCAAATTCATTTCTTGATTATGTGTAACAGAGTGACGAGACAAACTCTCTCCCCTGAGACCTCACACCACTTATGATTGTTTTCAGTCCTCTGAAATATGAGGCACCTCACTAAGATCCTGACTATCAAATGAACTGGGCGGAGGAAAAGCTTAACATTTTGAAACATAGGCTACTTTGAAAAACAGAGACAAAGGAAGTTTTTTTATTTTTTATTTATTTATTTATTTTTTCTTATTTTTTCATTATCCTAGAGGACAGATATATATAAATGAAATATATAAAATGATAAAAAATACCCATATACATATGTAAAATATAAATGAAATCACCCTTATATTTATTTTTTCTCACTGGACGTTCAACCAGGGCCACATTTCCCTATATATTTACATGTATACATTTATATATATATATATATATATATATATAGCACTATTTAAAAAAAATTATAGAATATTGTATATGACTATAGTGAAGACAGTTATATATAACTGTATTCACTACAAAATCAGATGCAATATTTTATACATTTTTTAAAAAGTGCTATATAATCTTCATATATAGAGAGATATATAAGAAATATATTAAGCTTTATTTATTTATTCAAAATTAGTCTCTTCTAATTGTTCTCTCTAATTGTAAAAATTCTAATTGTCTCTTCTGATTGTTGCTCTTGACGACCCCTAGAGGCCTTCAGTGTAATGACAGGTGTTTTCGCGTTTCATCAAAATCTTGATCCTTTGCGGTTGCCTTACGCCGCAGTCTTACTAAAAAATAATTTTACATACTAATTCAAACACACGTTCACTTTTTTAACGCAATTTACTGGTTTATATCACTCTTAAAATAATTAGTAAATAATCTTCACTATGTTTAGTGTGGTGTTTATTAATATTATTTTGACGCTTTGGTGAGGTCAGAGTTCAGTTCACACGGATGTCGTCATGCGCTGAAGATGGCAGACGGGTGAGTTTACTGCAGACAAATGTTCACTTTTTTATTTTAATGCACGATATAATTAATATATTAGCGTTTTGCAACAGTAATTCCACTCTGAAGAGTGTATATCCGCGTTAAAGAGATGTCTGTGTCCTTTGTAAATGATGAGTTTTATTGGCGGGTGTGAAATAGGAAGTCGGACGTGTTTGTTTACAAAAATATCACGAAGTCATGAAAGACAAATAGCAGCTACATGTTACAGTCATCGTTATTATTGTAATATTCCTATAAATCCATCCCATATAAACATTTAAAAAAAAACATAGATTATGTATATCACAGTAAAATGATGAAACTGAATGGTCAGAGACATTGAAATGTACGCATGTCGCAGATTGTTCCAGAATGATTAAGTCAGACTATTTACACACATGATTGATCGATTATGAGTCATTTCTATTCTATGTAGGACTTACTGTACCTCAAATATGTCGAAGGCTAAATATTTTTGTTTTAAAGAATTATAATTACATTGGTTAGTTTGATTTTATATCAGTTTTACTATTAACATAATGGAGAATTGTAAATAACATCAGTACTTTGGTCGCCAGTCACTCACATCCTGTTCATTTTCTTGCCATTGTGTAAATAATCAGGTTTAATTAGTGCCTAAGCTTGACCAGAGCATATTTCTATACAGAAACAAGTCAAATCACCTTTATTTATATAGCACTTTACAATACAGATGGTACAATACAAGCAGCTTTACAGTGATAATAGGAAAATCATGCTGTACAGCAGAAAATAGCATCATATTCCAGCTTAAGTTCAGTAATGGTTGAATTTTTGTTGTGAAAAGTTATTAATTTAGTTCATTTATGTACATACATAAATTATCCACAGCTGCTCTTGAGAAAACAGTGATGTTATTGTCCAGCTCAGTTCACTTCTCATATATTGCTGAAACAGGAATCCTTCCTTAAATTACAACACATGCATATCCATTTTTAAGGTTACAGAGTTCTAATGACACTGTATGCCAGGATGTACCCAAATGTAACAGGTCTGGGGCCGTATTCACAAATAAAAAAGGATAAAAGTAGCTCCTAACTGGCGAATTTAGGAGCAACTCCTAAAAATAATGGGCGTGTCACTCGTAACTTTAGGACTCCTAATTTATTTTGACTAAGAGTAATTCACGAAGCATTTTAGCCCTAAAAGTAGCACCTAAGCCTGGGACAGCTTAAAAGAAGTCGAGAGGACTCCTAACTCACTAAGACCTATTCACAAACCGCTTTTTGTGGCATTTCACATTGCGATGTTTTGAAATGCGTATATGCGGCGGCTACAGGAGCTTGCAATCGCGAGGGAACAATTCTGCATTGTAGGCATAACTAGGGATGCAATAACAGCACCAACAACAACCAAAACTAGGCTACTCATTGCATGTAAACTAATTGTAACGTTTCATTGTGAATCAAGTTAAAATGTTCTTCTCTTTGCAAACGTAGGCAGAGGCATATAGTGACAGATTAATTCAATAATGTTGCAAAGATATTGCATCAATCCATATGTTTCATTAGGCTACTAGGCTATTTGTTTTGCCTTACTCTTTATTCATTTAGGCTATTTATTCAGTTATTCATCATCTTCCGTCCTTCGCACTACTTGTGTAGCGCACGCATTCTCAGACCTGTCACCTGTCACTCATCATCGTAGGGGAGGAGTTTGGAATCATTCCCGCGTTACAATCATCAGCCAATCAAGGTGGTCACTTCAGTCAAGCTCGTGCATGAGTAATGACGTCATCCATAGCAACGAAGACTCACTCTTAGTTTAGGAGTTGTCATTTTTCTTTACTAAGAGTAGGTCTGAAAGGCGTTGTGAATAACTTTTAAGAGAAAACTCCTAGCTAAAATCTTTTAGTGCGATTTAGGAGTACTCCTAGTGGTAAGATAAAATGCTTTGTGAATACGGCCCCTGATGATTATTTATCATTTGAGTCATGTCTGCTGATTTCAGGGAAGGAGGATGGTGGGGAGGCTGGTTGACACAGAGCTTCCAGACCGTCAAAGACAAGGTGAGATAAATCCAGACCAGTTCCACTGTGACTTTATGATATGGATAATGCTGAAATGTTTTAGGTATCTCTCAATGATGTGTTTTGGAAAAGCAATGGCTAAAACGGTGTTAAACTTCTTTAATCACTAGTGAGAATGCTTCTATTTTGCATTATTTTCTAATTTGATAAAATGTTTATTTTATCAGAAGAACAGTTTAAGTGAAGTTGTTGAAAATCAGCATAAATTTCTTATATTCGCTCCCCTCTTGCTTTATTACTGTAGAAAATGTTTATTTATTTATATTTCTGTCTTAATAACCTTACTTCGTTTTAAATCTAAAACGGTTTAATTTATTAAAAATAAATCCCAGATATTTAATATGGAGCCAGATTTCTGGACCCCGTTGTAGATTAAATTAGTTTTAAATCTTACATAAATATTACATTTGTTTTCTTGTTCAATATTTCATACATATTTTCTGTTTTCTCAACAGTCAGCCGAGGCGTATGAGTTTATCAAACGAGACCTGACAGAATTCTCCAGCGTGGTCCAACATGACACAACATGCTCCATTGTTGCGACAGCGAACGCTGTTAAGAGCAAACTGGCCGTAAGGAAACAATTTTACATTACATCACACCAAAACAATGTTAATTGTATATTGTTTGGTCTTCAGTGCTAAGAGTAGACATAACATCTCTTTAGGTTAGTTTATGTAGATGTAAACCCTAGCCACAGATTATAGGGTTTAAGCTGCTTCTTTTTAGGTTGAAGGTTCATCAGAGGCCACGGAAAAGGTGAAGAAGGGCCTTTCAAATATCCTGGGTGTGATCACAGACACTTTGGCCCCACCTCAAGACATGACCATCGACTGTGATGTCATCACGCTGGTGGCCACTCCTTCAGGCACAACAGAGGTGTATGACAGCGGCAAGGTCAGCCACATTCACTCTTTAGAAATATATATATATATACTATGTATGTGTGAAGGGACACATGATGGGGTTAATTGTTCAGTCATAGCCATGACAAATATATGCATATCATGGCATCATGTTTTCATGAACTTGTTGATAGAGGACAGTAGAGTGTCAGTATTCCATGATTTTGATTGACATGTACTGGTTTTCCTCTCAGGCTCGACTCTACAGTCTTCAAGCAGACCCTGCTACCTACTGCAATGAGCCAGACGGTATGTCTCTTTCTCAAGCAAGGGATGTGTGTTGTTCAAGTTCAAGTGTTTGATGTGTATTGCATGTAGGGCTTGGTTAAAAAGATCGATTTCTCAATTTTAATCGATTCTCATTGAATCTCATTGAACCCATGAATCAATCTTTCTATGCTGTTTTCAGTTGATCAATGAACACAATTTTGTAGCACCTCCCATCCAATAAATCGCAATGAGCTTTGTTACTTCTGATATGAAACAGTCTCAGCTTTCAAATTCTGTTAACATTACAGTGATGTTTCTGATAGGCCCCAATTATTCAATATTGAATCGAATCATATTGCAAGCTTGTGAAACAAATCTAATGGAATTGTGAAATTTGTTTCTTTGCCCTAGTTCCATGTATTTTTTGTCTTTCCAGGCCCTCCACAACAGTTTGATTCCTGGCTCTCCAGTTTCATTTTAGAAGAGAGGAAGGCAGAGATCTCTGAACTGCTGGTCAACAGTCCTGCCATACGAGCTCTTTATACTAAAATGGTATGATCATGCTTCATCCTCCTTTAATTTACATTCCTTTATTTTATCTTATTGACCATCTGATTTTTGTCTGGGCACATTGTTCAAAATATAATATTTTTGTTACTTTAATCTTTTGATGTCAGGTGCCGGCAGCAGTGGCTCATTCAGAGTTCTGGCAGCGGTACTTCTATAAAGTGTTCCAGTTGGAGCAGGTACAGCAGATCTGTGTCTTGATGAGAATTCAGGATTATGTGCTTATCTGAACACACACACACAGCTCAGACACTCAAACAACATGATGACATCAGTATGAGTCACATGATACTTACCAGCAGGACACTTTCTTTGCTGAGGTTTCATTTTTGTTTTAGGTGTGCTATCAAAGACACAGCCAGTCAGTTAAAGATTAACATGGTAGCGCCATCTGCTGATCAGAGTGTGTGTCTACAATAGGTTAGCAGTCTGTGTGTAGAGAAGTGGTTCTCAACCTGTTTAATTCAAAGGCCAACACAATAAGCCCCCCGTATTGTGGCAAAGATTTTCCTTTTTAATCAGCACAAACTGGGAGATAAATTAAGCAACTGCAATTAATTGTGTGATTACAGAAGTTTCAAGAACTGTATAAAAACAATAGTGGTTTTTTTTTTGAAAAAATAATAGGATTGCAGTTTAAAATTGTATTCTTTTGCATTGCAGTTAGATTATTTGAATACACAATTTAATCAATCATAAATACAAAAGCAAACAAACTTAATTCATTGCAATAATTTTAAGTCATCATTTGGCCTCTAAAAAGTTTGCTAAGGCCTTCTGATTGGTCTAAAAATGCATCTATGCATCGCAATGCATTAATTTTAGAATTTAAAACTACCTAGTCTGTTAAACATTTATTTATTTGCCAAAATACAGCTCAACATTACAAATACAACAAAATACAAATCACATATTTTCAGTTGTAAAAGTCCACCAAATCTAGATCCCCAATCGAATTCCAGCATAGTACAACATATTTTATGAAAATAATTATGAATCAAATCAAATGGATAAACATTTTCTGTTTGTTACTTTTCAGTAATATTGTGTACATTAAGTGGTTGTATTATTTAAAGGGACAGTTCACTTATAAATGAAAATCTGTCATCATTTACTCACCATTATGAAAAAAACGAATTGGTCAATAAAACATTCCAGGGTCTATATCTTCTAGCATTAAAATGTTAATTAATATGTGTCATTATTGTCTATGTTATGACCATTTTTTTAAAAACAATGTTATTCATTGTATATAGTTGCTGCTTTAGGGTTTGCACAGCTCCCTTTAAAATGACTATACTCGTATAATGGCACAATAATTGCACAAAAACATTTTATATATCATAAAATGTGTGTGTGTGTTTGTAGGATGAGGCTAGGAGGGTAGCGTTGAAGCAGAGAGCAGAGCGCAAGACTTCTGAGAGTCTTGGTTGGGAGGAAGAGGACGAAGAAGGTTTGACTGAATTTTTATGGGAAAGTGTCAAACATATCAACTAGCTAAACCTTAGTGTCCGTTCCAAAACTTTGTGAGGTAGGAAGCTCACTAGGTTTTGGAACAGAGCATTTGTGTTCCTTTATCAGCTTCTTTTCTCTCTCTATCCGCAGGTGAGTTTCTTGGGGCCGCGTCTTCATCTCGCTTAGATTTCACACCCCCTGTGGAAGAGGCACGTGTCCCTGCGGTGACGATAGAGACCCCTGAAAGCTCCTCACCTCCTCAAGTGGTGGTTTCCTCCAGCAACGTAGCATCTGACGTCACCCCCTCCGTAAGCAGTGACAGCGTCAGTTTCCCCACCCAGATCGAGAATCAAGCGGACTCTGTCACCATCAGAGTCACGCAGCTGTCGCCCGCTGATGATGAGGTCTCTCAGAAACTCTCAGAGGCCAGTCTACAGGAGACAGTCCCGGAGGAGCGACCCGCGCAGCGTGAAGAGCCCGCCAGAGAGGACATAGCTCAAGACCTCCGAGTGTTTGAGCTCAACTCGGACAGCGGCAAATCCACACCCTCCAATAATGGCAAAAAAGGTGAGGAAGCCCCCATAATAATTTGTACTAACTAAATAGATCAATAAATTAAAAACATACTATATGTTGTTTACTATATACCATCTGTACATACACAAGACATATCATGCACCATCATGGTCATATTCCAGGATGACAATGTCAAGATTCATCAGGCTCAGATTGTGAAAGAATGGTTGTGAGGATCATGAAGAATAATTTCCACACATGAACTGATGCTCCTCTGAGTCTAGAGCTTAAACTCATTGAAAGTCTTTGGGATGTGCTGGAGACTTTACAGAGTGATGGACTCTTGCATTGACAATACAAGATCTTAACAAAAAATGATGCACCTCTTGGTAGAAATAATGTTGTGATGTTATTTTCATACATTTTTGGTCATGATCTGGTATTGACAAGTAATAGCTCATTCAAAATGGTAATTTGTGCAAAATGTTTTTTAACTTATTTAACATTAAACCAACCAGTATAGCAACGTTTTAACATACACTACTGTTACAAATTTTTGTCAGTACATTTTGAAAAAAAAGAAATTTATACTTGTATTCAGCAAGGATGCATCAGATAAAATGACCGTAAAGACATTTATAATGTTACAAAAAGATTTCTATTTCAAACAAACACTGTTTTATTTGACAAAGAATCATGAAAAAAATGGATCACCATTTCCACAATAATATTAACTGTTTTCAACATTGATAATAATCAGAAATGTTTCTTGAGCAGCAAATCATCATATTTGAATGATTTCTGAAGGATCATGTGACACTGAAGACTGGAGTAATAATGCTGAAAATTCAGCTTTGATCACAGGAATAAATTACATTTCATAATATATTGAAATAGAAAACAGTTATTTATAACAGTTATAGTAATATTCTGAAATATGAATTTTTTACTGTATTTTTGATCACGTAAATGCAGCATAAGAGATCTTGAAATCTTGTCTTCTTGATTGCTGATGTAATGTTTGCACTGTGTGTATTTACACATGTAGGTTCGAGTACAGATGTGAGTGAAGATTGGGAGAAGGATTTTGATCTGGATATGACAGAGGAGGAGGTTCAGATGGCTTTGTCGAAAATAGACGCAACGGAAGAGGTTTGTTCTTTATGATGGTTAACGATAAGCTAGAAATGACAAAGACCCTTATACCGTGTTTATGAACAATACAGACTAATGATACAGAATAATAACGAATAGGGCTGGGTGGTATGACGGTATATATCGTGGCGACGGTATAAAATATTTTGCTATATCGTGTATATCACGGTATGTAGATATATATATGCGCATAGCACAGCACTATTGACACTTTTGTTTTATTACTTTTGTTTAATTTATATTTTTGTTATTTGTAATTTGCTTTGTTTTAATAACAACAACAAAAAAAAAAACTAGATTGTGATATATATTGTTATTGTGAAATAAAATTTCTCATATTGTGAAAAAAAATCTCTCATATTGTGAAATTAGATTTTGGTCATATCGCCCACTCCTAATACGGAATAACATCTATTTTATTTTCTGACCATGACTGGACGGGCCCAAGTTTATAAACATCAAATTTTTCATTTGAAAGCAATGATATTTCTACAGATCTACACACCCAAAAACAGTTGAGCGCAGTGGTTTTATCTTCTTTGATTTGTTGAACATCAAATAGGCATCAGAAATCAAAGGATTTTTCTAGCTTGTTTCTTCCTAATTAACTTATCTTAGCTTCATCAGAAAGAGTGTTGTTGTAGTCCGAGTACATGTTAACTGAACTCCAGATGTGTGATTTGGTAGATGCCTTTACCCAAGGCAAATTATTTGTTTCACATGTACTAGGTGTCTTGTGCATGTGTATGTATGGGCAGGTCTTGCTTTAGCGCTTAAGTCATTGACATGTGACACATCAGGATAGATTAGCATGTTCACAGTGTGGTCATATGCATATCTGACCCCCTCCGAATGTTTTCTAAGTGATCCGATAACAAAACTTCTATGGTTTTCGCTATCCATATGTGATGTTCACTGAGATGAATGTTAATACCAGTTATAAATTTGGTTTTCATTATTTTAATCTCTTCACCAGTTGGAAGATGCAGACTGGGAGAACTGGGAGTGAGAATCTGGTGGAGGGAATTCTGGTCCAAAATCGACACACGAGACGTTGCTGTACCCAAAGTGAACCATGCTTAATGTATTTAACTCCTAGTCTACAGTCACACCTGCTCATTTCACCAGTCCATTGAGCAGGTCTCCTCCTGCGAATGAAATTAACATGCTAGCTACACACTCGTCCACCGAGCGAGCATCTGAAGTGTGTTCTCTAATCAGAGCTGGTGAAGGGGTGATCTGTTTTTGCTCTGGCTCTCCTAAAAATGACCTGCGGTGAAACACTAAGACAGTTCAGAGAAAGCACGTATCGGCTTATGAGGAGAGGTCATCTCGCATTGCCATTTGTACCTGCCGTATATGTACATTAATGTTATTCTTTGGAGATTTCAGTGGGAGAATGCAAATTAATTGCCAGGGCTCCTGATTAGCTGTAATCGATTAAGCTGTTCATCATTCTTATAGGATTAGAAAATAATCTTTCACATTAAAAAAAATATATATTTATGTTTCTTTTTTTCTGGCATATAGGTCTCTGGCTTCTTTTTTTTTTTAAAGTTTGCTTCTCTTGAAATACTAACACATTTAATCGTATGCAAGTTATTCTAGCATTGAGAATGGAAATGGAGAGATGCTTCATTCATTCTGCTGATGCTCTATGGCCTTGTTTAGTGTTTGGTGTGGAATGAAAAAAATGTCATGCAAAAGTTACAAAAAAAAAAAAAAAAGTTGCTATTTCACTAAATGCACCTGTTGTTTCCTGTGATGTCCACTTTATCTCCCTGTCCTTGTCTCCATCTTCTCGTAATTACAGTCTGGAATGTGATATATATGCTCAGAATTTCATCCAGATGGTCATGGGTTACATAGTTTACTAATTTAAGGATAATTTGTGTTCTCATTTATTTGTCACTTCAAAAACACTGTGTCAATATAGGTTTAAACTGCAGGCCAATATTTTAGGCATCTAGTTTTAAGGTGAGGCTCATCTTTAGGGGAATACAACCTCCAGACTGACTATCATTAGAATATCTTGCATGCTGCATATCTACAGTGTTTCTCTAGACCTTTACTTCAATTATAATCTGCTGGCATTATTTGAAAACGGGTCTCAAACTGTCAATACTTTTTACAATTATATTGTCCTCTATTTTTCCAATGAACATCACCATTAAAAGCAATATCATGCAAATTGGTGATTTGTTTTAATAGCTGTTTTTTAAAATATATTGCACATGCTATAAGTTTAGAATACTTGGCATATAGCACACAACTCATATGCACAACGTTTGTAATATTTATATTATGATTTTGGATACTGTTTTGGAGCTTGACAGCTCCAGTCTCCATTAATTGTAATTGCATGGAAAAAAATGACTAAACATTTTTTTGACTAAATGTTTGTTAGAGATAATCTATAACAGATTAATTATGGTGCGCCATAGTTTTTATGTTTTAGACCTGTCCGGGATGGTTTTCGCGGGAAATGTTGCACATACGTCACTCGCCCGTGCATGTCTGGTGCGTATGTGAAAATAGAGAACAATTTCTCCAGCTATTTTGACGATTCCAAACAGAAGAGAGTGCTGACAAAAAGACAACAGAGCTCGTAATAAAACCAGAATCAACTTGGCTTGGCTTTTTTGAAGATGACGACAATTGAGGGATTTGAAATGCTGTAAAAGTGACACGAAGACACGTTTTTATTACTCAACAGGTGAGGTATTTTACTGAACTGATAGACTGCTCTCTATAGAGTATTGCATTTTCTGAAAAAACAAAACAAGATAATCTAAATGTATCTTAAGGAGAAGCATTCACTTTTAAAAAGTTATTTACACTAAGACATACACCTCATAATTTCAGTCATTTTAATCAACGGAGCAGACATCGGGTGGCATACATTTTAAATACATTTTATCTTATGTAACAACATGAACTAAGAATTAACAATAATGAGAAATAATTCTTCAGCATTTATTAATCCTAGTTATATTATTTTTAACATTTATTAAAATGGTAAAGGTTCTATATTATGTAAACATTAATGCACTGTGAATTAACATGAACAAAAAATGAACATCTGTATTTTTATTAACAAAGATTAAGACAGTAACATGTATTTCTCATTGTTTTTTTCATGTTAGTTAATACATTAACTAATGTTAAGTAACGAACCTTTTAAATATAGTCTAACTTTAAACATGGTAGTTTCTTCTGAGGACAGCAGATGGCAGACTTGAGCCAAACCTGTGAATTAAAACCATTGGTTTTGGCATGTAGAACACAGCAGTGCTAGCCTTTCTCCCAAACAAACAGCTTTGTAGTCATTTTTGGAAGGGATATTAATATTTTTTTTCCATTTTCTTTTGAAGTTATGGCGTGGTGGTTGATATGGTTAATTTAGCTCAGTTTCTGGGTTTACAGCTATTTGTGTTACTGTAAGGAGTGTTTTGCATTATCTGTGGCTCTGTGTTTCTGCAGCTTCATATACTGTATGCTTTATTCATATAAAGAGATACAGTACAGTACTAAAATTAAAAACAGTGCTACACTGTTGTCACAAGGCCTCACTATATAGCCTATGTTGCATGTTCAATTCAGTGATTCGCATACAATCATCTCAGAAATGGTTATTTATTTTGCATTTTTAATCTAATTTTGTGTAAAACTCTCTTAAAGGGGTGGTAAAATACCCTTTTCACAAGATGTAAAATAAGTATTTGATGTCCCCAGAGTGTGTATGTGAAGTTTTAGCTCAAAATACCCCATAGATTTTTATACAGCATATTCAAAAACGCACCGTTTTTGTGTCTGTCCCTTTAAATGCAAATGAGCTGCTGCTCCCGGCACAGGGGGTGGAGCTTCAAGAGCTTGTGTCCTTTTACCTCACACAGACAGACACTGAAAATTTCACAAACTTTTAGCCTTTTATGTTCAAACCGCAGTCAGACAATGATGAGAGACTCAAGAAGAAGTGACAACATGTAGAAGCAACAGGACATTTCTGAATGGTTAGTTGATGAATATATGTAGCTGATGTGTAGTTATCTTCTAGTCATTGATTAGCATATTCTGTCTTGAATCTATAAATCGTGTTCAGGGGGCGGGGTTTATGTAAATCTTAGGCTTTGTGATGTCACTAACCCAGGAGGAATGTGGTGTAGTCTCTACCAGCCGTTTGTTGTAGTCCTTAAAAAGCAATTTCTGTAAAAGCAAATATCTCCCTTTGCTTTGAACTTTGAGTGTTGTAACTTTGCAGATGTTGTTTATGCTCAAACAGCAACATTACACACTAACTAAAGTTAGAAAAGTGAAATCATAATCAACCACCCCTTTAACTTTTGGCAGTCTGAAAGAAAGTCAAGAAAGAGATAGAAAAAAATAGAGAATAGCAGTTAACTGTCTAGTTGAACGCATTGCATTGTGGGATACTGTTCTGAGCCGTGTGCAAATAATAGTGCTATCAATCCTGTGAGCTACGTTTGAGTATTTTAAAAGTCCATGAATGTTGGTCAAAAGCTTAAAAATATGAAGTTTACAAAAGACTGTGATTATATATCAGACTGGTTTGGTATCTATACATAAGTGGTTCAAGCTGAATTAATTTCAGGAGGTTTAGAACAAACCAGTATGTTGAAGAAACATCTATACGGTGTTGCCTTTCAAGATCCTAAGAAATGTTTGAGTTTTGAGAAAGTTAGGTCTAGTATTTGAGCAGTTGTGAGTCGGAGAGATATTGAAACAGAGAAAGAAACGGAAAGAGGCGTGTCGGCTCATTATCCCATTCCTATACATTTAACCAAGCCAATTAAAAATAATGAAATTCTTAATGAACTCTCCTCGTCACTCTTTAACTTTCCTGTCAGTCTAAAACCCTTTCAATTACTTTAGGCTCCTTCAGCCTTTCACTCGTGTGTTTAACCTGAAGAGTCCTTCACTGCTTCACACACACACCTGATCGCTCTTCAGATGGTGAGTCTGTGAAGTGTTTCTCTCTGAATGCTGCTGATGTTGGCCTGTTTTTGTTCTTTTAGTTGGGACACTTCACATCTCCCAGCATGCACTACTGTAGGAGGGTTTATCAAAGAAATGTGAGTCTTCAAGACCTATGGGTATTGCTCTCTATTTTCACTTTACTCCGTGTTCCTGTGATTTGTAAAAAACATAAAGCAGTCCTGCCTGCAATATATCTGTATAGCGTTAATATGATGCTAAACTAACTAACAATGTAATACTCATAAAATATGAAAATATTGGGTTACATTTTTGGTTGTATTGAACTGTATCAATACTTGAATGACAAAAAAGTAAATTTCTCTTCATATTGGATTTTTTTTCTCTCTGAGCTTGTTGCAAAAATATGCCCATTTCTGCCACTTCAGGGAAAAAAACATGTTCATACATGGTCAATCATAATTATGGCATAAAAATAATATAATTTATATAATTTTGACATGAACTACAAACAAAGTTGGAATGATGGCATTCTAAGTCGTAATTATAAGATTAAAAAGTCAAAATAATGAGATAAAAAGTCATAAATATGACAAAATAAATTTTTTCATAATTATGACTAATTAGGACTCAGTTTCAACTTATGTCATAAATATGACTTAGTTTCTCAATTTTGACATTGTCATTTAAGTTGGAAGGATGGCACTCTAAGTCATAATTCTAAGTTAAAAAGTCAAAATAATGTGATAAAACTATAAATATGACAAAAAATAGTTAATCGTTTCTCAGAATTTTGACAAAGTCATTTATGAGATGAAAAAGTCTGCATTATGGCATTCTAAGTCATAATTATAAGATTAAAGTCAAAATAATTAAATATAAAGAATTGAATGACAAAAAATAAACTTCTCTTAATTAAGACTAATTATGACTGTCAATTTCAACTTTTTATGTCAAACTTTTGACAAAATAATGAGATAAGTCATAAATATGACAAAAAAATGATGACTAATTATGACTTTTTGTCAATTTCTTTTCAATTCATTGTCAATTTTATGACTTAGTTTCTCATAATTTTGACTTTTTGACTTCATTTGATGTCATAATGATTTAACAAAGCATGATTTTTTTATAGGGCAATATTAGAAGGCAAGATAATCAGCCACTATGAGATCGAATATGAAGAAGGAGGCTAAAATATTCCCCATTAACGTTTTAAATGACATCAAGTTATGGTATTTAACAAATGTAGAAAGCTGCCTATGCTCAGTAATGGAGCTTTGACTGCAGTGGCACACACTTCTGCTTGACATCACTTTGGGTTTGCAGTGCAGTGGTTGGCATCTTCTTCTTCTGTATTTAATTGACCTGCCACGCCATTGCCAGTGTTTGCTTTAGGTATAATGAGTGTGTGGTAGAAAACGTGGCAGAGATGTGTGTTTGTGTGGCTTGGCAACGCTGAGAATAAATCTCTAGAGCTCGCAGAGGGCAGCCTGTGATTTTCTCCATCGGTTTGGCATCACTTATGCAATGTTGTCATTACGTGAATTACGTTTTTAGCTCCTGTTGCTGTTAAGATGTCAAATGCACTTCTCACAACTTCAGTTAGAAATCTCATGAGGGAACTGATGTATTTACTTGTGACTGACTCATGCAAGCAAACATAATCTTTCCTTTTTTTTTGAAATTGCTCATTGTAAGTGCAATATCTAGGCTATAAAATGATTATCCAGTAATCACAAATGAATTGTGGGAGCCCTGTTTTTAGCTCACAGCTTCAGTCACTAACTAGTCTGGTCTCCCTCCAGGTGGTCCGTGTTCTTATTATCGAGAGAGAAAAAAGAAGAAAAAAGCTCCAAACTGGGAGGCACTATAGTCAGACCCTCGGATAAGACTGGGAGGACGGTTACCATGGAAACAATGTTCCTCGTCTTTATTCCGTTTTGCGTAATCTGTATTCCTGAGACAGAGTGTAGAAATGAGCCGTTCCTCCCTTTCTCTGCTCTGTCAGTAATGGAGTGGTACAAGCTTTTTATTGCTATATTGAAGCTGTTTTTATTGCCATCTGATTGGGCTCAAGATTTCTTAAAGTCCCCCTGTGGTGAAAATCAAGCTTTTATTGTTGTTTTATGTCTATGTGGTGTTTTTAATATGCTTTAAGACAAACCATGTGCAAATTCATTAGTCAACACAACATTTCTGAGTATTTTCTCTTTAAAACTGCAGTGAACCAAAGAAAGTCTCAAAAACGCAGTTTTATATCGCTGTTTCTGACGTCACAAACCTTCCAATCAGATCAACGTGTGATCGTCAACGAGTGGATCTCTGAGCTGAGTGAGTGAGTGGAGGCGGGGCTCATTTGCATATTCAAAGAACCGCATATACTAAATGAGGCAAGAGTTGTTTTTCCTGTGGTTTTGACCCTTTGTCTGTTCTGTACCCTTTAATGGATTACGCTTGATGATTATCCTTAATTACCCTCATTTTATGAATTTAGTTTTAATTAAAAAAAAAATGATTTGATTAAATTTAATGAATGAAACAGCTTGTAAACATACTTTATCACCAGAAAAATTTAAATAACCCGTTTAACATAAAAAGTATTATGCAGTCATTTAAGACATTTCTCCTTAGCCCCTATATAGTTCTATATTGAACCACACTAAACTTTTTGTCAGCCAGAAATTGCTTGCACATTTCACAAATAATTATAAAGACACTTCAAACTCATTGAATTAATCACAAAATTTTGGATAAAGACTGAAATAGTATTTTCTTGTAAATTTGACTCCAATAATCTTTACAACTTTGAAAAAAAATCATGTTTTACAGTGGATATCCATGTTTTTTTTATGACATTCAGTGCTGTTTTTTAGACATCTCAAACATATTGACCTGTTTTGTTCCAGCCGGGTAAAGGCCCTGATATACTTCAAACGAAATCGAAGAACGAACTGACGTGACGAAGTTCGTTTGGAGTTTGATTTGGCACTTCGAAACAGCTTGCCAATGCAAACTTTCCGGAAAAGTTGGTAAACACCTTCGTACTACCATTGGCTCTTTCATATCTCCTCTGGTTCATTTCTTCTGTTCAATCCGTTGAGGTCAGACGTCTGCGAGTAAAACATGAACACACAAGAGAGTCGCTTTATGGTAGAAAATGAAGTACTTCTGATGAAATAAAACACTGACACTGTTTTCATGTTTAAAGGTGCCTTGTGTAATGTCCGCCAAAAAATCAATTCATACTCCACATTCCATACCAGATGGGGGCAGTATACCTCCAGAAAGTGAGTTGGTCTACTCTAGAGTAACAACCGAGAAACGGCATAGTCTCTATGCTCCGCCCCTACCTTCACAACGACCCTAGAGCCATAGCCGAAGCCGAGCCAACTCCTAATAGAGGACGTTTTGACTCCAGAGGAACGTTGGTTGATGTCAAGTGATTTTGAAATATGACATCTTCAAGCTACTCCCCTTCACCTTTACCAGTGAATATGTTCATATTCGTTTTGTTCATATTACATTTTTATTGTTAGTCTGAATTACATTAATTTGACAGACAGCATTCGCTGATGTTGACCAAGCTAGCGCCAACGTAACCAGAGCTGCCAACTCTTACGCATTCACCGTGAGACACACGCAATTGACACTTTTCACTTTTCACACGCTCTCACGCCACACATCAATTTTCTCACGCACAGAAAAATCGCGAAGCAAAGAGGACACGGAGACCGACAGACTAGACAGAGCAGGTTAGTTATGATATAAAAAAATCTCAGCTCTCAGATTCTGTCAATTTTATTACGCAATTCAAACAATAAATACCGTTTTGGCGCTTGTAAATGTTACACGACAGATCCCTAGCGCACGTGAACCGATCATCTCTACTAGCTAATAGTAAAAAAACACGAACACTGTTGAAAGATACAGTAGGCTACAACTTTTTTCCTGCAGCGGGTGGTTGTGGTGGTGGTAAGGGTCTCTTGCCAAGGGCTTTAGCCATTCTTCCCTGAACTGAAATGTAGTAGTGGGCTGTACTTTCCACACGATTGACATCAGGTTCAAGTACGCCCACAAGCCGTGCGAGTTATTCGTGTATTGCAGTTTGGCTGGTGGTTATGTTGCCCGCATACCGCCTCCCATGGCCGAAACTGGTATTATGACACCTGTCGGGCCGTGGCTAGTAATTTAGCATGCTAATTCAGGTTGATATCTCTGCAGCACTATAACTTGTCATTTTTTTAATGACATAATCGCCCTTATTTTTTCTCATTCTTTTGATGCGTGTAGCTCATTTTTTTGGGATATTTTTACCTCAATTCTTACACATGGCACATTTAATACGGAAAAGCTGCTTGATTTGAAACAATCTATTGTATAAAGTGCTATAAATAAGTGTTGAATTGCAGAGCCTGTACAAGCATATCCACATTTGTTGTGTGTTTATTTTGTTATTGAGAGGAAAGCGTGCAGCACATATTTACATATTCATCTAAACGTGGATCTCGGCGTCAGATGTTCGCTAACAGTATATCGCCGGTCTCTTATCTCGAACTTCGTTTTACCTCAAAGCCAAGAATGAAAAAGAACTTTGCTGTGAGTATATCAGGGACTTAAAGCTGGTGAACCTCAGGATAGTGAGTCTAATGTGATATTATTTCTTGGAAAATGTCTCGTATCAGCATATACTTCATTAGATTGGTCAGTTTCAAGGCTTTTAGGCTTTGGAATTTCCTCATAAATTGTCAGTCTTACTGCTGGGCAGTTTTTTTGTACAGTGCTCCAAGCTGTCTTTCTATATCATTGTCACTTCAAATGTCTATTGATATATTCCAGAGCTCATATTAGTGTCAGATATGGTGTATATTTCACAATATCTCTTCTTTTCTCATCCATAAGCATGAATGGGTGCATAGGAATGTTGCCAGGGGCGATGGAACCATGCTTGCCACTGAGGAATCCTGGGAATGCTTCCTCTAATCAGCCGAGAATGGCATACAAAGAGTCTCTTTTCCTCTCCTCTTAAGCCCTTAAGGCAGAGACACCATTTTCAAGGATTTTTGTGGGTATTGTGTGTGTCCTGAGTGCTCTGAAAGACGAGAATGTGTTTGGGAAGTTTAAGCTGTTTTGAAACGCTCAAAGATGGAGTTTATCCTCATGGCTACAGCGATCAGAGAATTCCATGAACTGGAATACCTTTAATTCAGGATCTATTCCACCCACGAAAAACAGTTTTTAGTTAATACACATATCAAGTTCTGCTTCATGCGCTATAATGTGTTTACACTGGGAATTAATATGTGCCTGCGCCAGCTTTCATTGGAGCTTTAAAGGGATAGTTCACCCTAAAATGAAAATTAAGTCATCGTTTACTCACCCTGGTGTTGTTCTAATGCCGTATGCTCTTCTGAAAAATGACAAATGTAAATGAAAAAACATGTCCCACTCGCGCTCGTCCATATAATGGCAGTGAATAGACTTTTTTAAATGATCCCATGCCGTATATTCCAAGTGTTCTGGAGGTTTGGTGAAAAACAAATGATTTTTAATGTATTATTTAACTGAATTCTTGACCTTGGCCGTTGGTCTTCTCTGCACGTGGGCACGTTTAGTGAGAAATCAAGATGAATAAAAACGTGACATGAAATACAACCAATGTACCTTTTTCTCTGAGGTGAATATATCTGTTGTGTTCGTCATAAGTTATCGCGTTCACATCTGTCAGCTGTCATCCTGAATGTCATCAGACAGATGGAGGTCCGGTCCGATTTGAACTTTTTGGGATTTCTAGGAGTTGCATTTCATGTTGGATAAGGTCAGGATTTTTCATTAAATAATAGGCCTACATTAAATTTCAGTTTGTTTTTCATCAAATTGTATCCCTCCAGAACACTTAAAATATACGGCATGTGTCACATGGGACCATTCTGTGATACTTTTACATCTTTTTAAAAGCTTGATGGTGGTCTCTATTGCAATTATTTGGACGAGCGTGAGCGGGACCATTTTTTATTTCTCCTTTTGTGGCTTGAAAAAGAAAAAGGCATAAGGCATTAGAGTAACACCAGGGTGAGCCTAAATGATGACTTAATTTTCATTTTTTGGGTGAACTATCCCTTTAAGGCAGTGGTTCTCAATTCCAGTCCTTGTGACCCACTGCTCTGCATATTTTGTATGTCTCCCTTATTTAACACACCTGAATCAGATCATCAGTTCATTAGGAGAGACTCCATGAACTGAAATGAGTGTGTCAGATAAGAGAGACATACAAAATGTGCAGAGCAGTGGGTCACGAGGACTGGAATTGAGAACCACTTCTTAAGGGGACATTCCATTTTATAGTTTCGCAAACATTAATGAAACTTTACTTTTGAATGTTCTCTAAATGTTCTGAAAACATATTTTTTTTAAAAACTGATGAAAAGCATAGACGAATACCCTGTAAAACATTTCAGGAAAAACATTCCATGAATGATGTATAAATAATGTTTTTGTGCTAATGGTTTGAGAACATTATTAAAGGCCAGATAACTTTAAATGAGCATTTAATTAATGTTACTGGAAGAACATTTGCTCATAACATTGAGAGAACTTGCCAGAGAATTAGCCGGAGTTCTGAGAACATTCCATGTGAGCTGGGACAACAAAATATACATTTTTGGGGTGAACCATTCCTTTACAGAGATTGAAGGCTTATCACACCATAACTATACATTGTTTGCCTCCACTTCAACGGATGTTAATGTTGTGTTTTAATGTTTTAATGTTAACATTAAGAAAAATGTTCCAAATTTGTGCTGCGGTTACGTTCTGTGAACATAATTGCAGTGCTCGCTTTGAAGTCAGATTCAGTTTTATTGGCTGTCAATGTTTTTATCATTCATCAGTTGGACAAAAATCACTTTGAAAGTGATTACAGCAATATCTTTTCTCTGTGTCTTTATCGCTTGTGCTGTGCACTCCCATATTATCTTTCAGTTAGAGCAATTTTAAAACCTTATTGTAATAGTTAGACACATAATAGCTATTTTATTTTAGATAGCTAGCTGCATATTTTTGTAAAGGTTAATTTAATATCCATGCGATTCTCAAAGTGCTCAATCAATCAGGGAGCGTTTATCTCAAATAATCAGACAGAAAAATCACAGACACTGCCTTGTGATTGTGCTCAGTAAATGAAATCCTTCATAAAGACTCTTGTGATAACACAATAGAGCGAGACCACACACATCTGTCCTCGGGGAATGTCGGCCTCGGTGTCACGGCACTGGTTTGTCTGCTCGATCACTCTGAGAGAGTGAGATAATGAAACCATGTCTGTGCATATGATTGATGATCAGTAGAAATGTGAAATCTGAGCATGCTCTGCACGTCCTGTCTCTCTTCGCCCGCGAGATAAACCACAGAGTGAGAGGACGAGAGACAAATAAAAGAGCTAAAGGAAGGAAACGAGATGGAATGTTCTCTGATCCTTCTAAAATGAGTTTTACCTTTTAATGCATGTTCCTCATTTTATTGTGCACGATTAATTGGAGAATGTTTTGCTAAATTAAAAAAGAAAGTCTTCGTAATCTATTCAGTTGACATTGACAGACATCCCGTTCTCTTTTTGCCACACTGCATATCTTAATCAGCACTTTATTTTTTCTTCTGTTTGGAATGATTTTATTCATAATGATCATCTTTGTGAATGATTATCTAATTTGCTCAATTTTAGTTATGCACACTACCATTTAAAAGTTTGGGCTCAAACTGATTTTTTTGTTTGATGGAAATTAATACTTTTATTTTGCAAGGATGCATTAAATTAATCAAATACGACTAATCATTTAATATTTACAATTAGAATTTTTTACATTAATAATAATTAGAAATGTTTCTTGAGCAGCAAATCATCATATTAGAATGATTTCTGAAGGATCATGTGACACTGAAGACTGGAGTAATGATGCTGAAAATTCAGCTTTTTAGTTGTTGTTGCTCGATCAGCATCGATGTTGTCTGGGGTCGGGCTAAAGGAGTGAGGGACGCTGGGAAGTTCTCGGGGTGGGACTGAAGGCGGTGACTGAGGCCCTGTCCCAAATGGTGCACTTCATGTGGACTTTCGGTCTCGTGGACTTAAATTTCGCTTGCTCTCCTAGTCTACAAGTCCGTAGGTCATCCCATTCAGCATTTTAACGCTCTGAAGTGTGCTCAGCACACACCTTTGTACCCTTGAAGCGGTAATAATATAATATAATAACATAATATCAAAATATGGAAATGTAAAATTAGGCTGTCTAGTTGACATGGAGATAAGACGTCGGAGCGCAAAAATGTGATTTCTCCTGTCCAACAACAACCAGACCGTTATTTCCGGCGTGAAGATCAAGTCTATCCCAAAAATACCTCTCAATACGCCCTCGTGGGCTCGCGCCAAGAGCCCTATAGGCCTGCACTACATAACGTCACCAAAGTGTGGACAAAGTGTGCCATTTGGGAGAGGGCCTGAGTAGTTCTGACATCACATTGTCACAACGGCTCGTGAAAAGGCACAGCTACTTTGTGCATTTGTCTGAGGATTGACTGTTTTGAAACTTATATGGTAGTTACACAGCCCCTAGACCCCTGCTCTCATGAAAAAAAACAAGCAAAAAAAACAACCTTTTTTGATAATATGGGACCTTTAAAATCACGTGATCAGCTGTGTGTTTCAGTTCCACCAAGTTAATAAACCACAAACTTTGACATTTTCCAGAGAACATGAGCTTGACATGTTGTGCTGCGGTCATGTAAACCTCATGGCTGCTGCTGATGCTGAAGCGGTTGTATTGGCCATTTAAAAATGAATAAAACTTACTGAGATTCTGAATTAGATTATAGTAGAATGTGCTAAAGGGTGGCACACAGCTGGTCCATATGTGATTATCTTCACCTCGTTTTGCTGCACACACACACACACACACACACGGAGATGTTTAATCGTGTCATTAAGGCCACTCACATGTGAAGAATGGAAAAATACAGTGTTTTTCACACACAAATAATGGAATTATTTGCTCATAAAGGCAGATTTCCCCACTGACCACGTCTCCAACATCTGCTATCCATTACGCGCGCCCTCTCTCTGACTCTCTCTCTCTATCTGTGCGTCTGTTATTCTTTCGTCTTATCTTTGCACTCTTTCCTCATGACATGATCAGCAGATGAAGAGTGTCTCTGCCTGTGTCCTTTTCTTTCTTTCCAACTCTTCCTGTCTCTCTGATGTACCGTCTCCAAAGCAATGATTGTTTATTTCTATTTCATCTTCTTCTTTTCTTCTCATGTCCTTATTGTGCCCCTCTCATCTTTTGTTCTCTCAGTGCATGAACATCGTGTTTGAGGTTGATGTTTTTCAGTCTGTTAGTCTTATCTGCGTTTGGATTCTGGAAGCTGTGCACACAAACACGCTTCCAGTTTTCATTTCCTTATAAGCATTAGTGTCTGTGTCACCCTTTATCCTCAGCTGAATAAAATCATCCATCATTTTTCGTTTTTCTTTAGAAAGCACATTAAAGGAGAACTCCGGTCAATTTTAACATTGAGCTCATTTTTTTGTAAATTTGGAGTGCTGTCAATACAGAGAACAACGACAAAAATCTGTGTTGCCTACACCGTGTTATCCTCTTTTTAAAATTTGCACCCTGTTGACTTCAATGGGGCAAGTTTTAAACCTGCTTTTAGCCTCTTAACATCCTTGATGTGTCATTACAAGTGCACAGGTCATGTGAGTGATTCCTTCGGAGTGAACGCGGGTCAATCTGACTGCAGTAGATGTGAAAGATATGAATAAAAATGATATTTATTTAGCCAGCGCTCATACCTGTATTTACATCCTGTTTTCAGTCGAAGTCCACAGTAGTCGATTGTCGAGTTCACGCGCATAGGTTTAGTACCTATGATCATGCGCGTGAACTCGACAATCGATTACTGTGGACTTCGACCGAAAACAGGATGTAAATACAGGTATGAGCGCTGGCTAAATAAATATCATTTTTATTCATATCTTTCACATCTACTGCAGTCAGATTCACTCGTGTTCACTCTGAAGGAATCACTAACATGACACTCACATTTTTAGGAAAATAATCAATCTCTGTGAATCCAAAAAATTATAATAGTGCGCCTCTCAGTTGATGCCTGAAAAACCACATAGCGATTGTGGGGTAGTTCATACAATCTCAGTGGATGAATCAATGTCTTCTGAACCAAAACGATAGGTGTTGTGTAAGAAAAACACCTTTTTTTTTTAACTATAAATTATTGTTTCTGGTCTACTATCATATGAGCGTTCATGACTTTGTGACACATGACATAAGTGCGTTTGTAAAGCTTGCGAGAATAGGCGTCTCTCTGTGCTTCCACGTTACTTCTCGCATGAACTTCACAACATTGTAATGTTTTTGTGATTTTCTCAGCTTTTTGCTCAAAATCTTGCTTTTTTTACGAAACTCACCCACATTCAAGTGTTGATAACAAAGGAATGCATGAAGCTAGACTAAAACTGTTTTTTTTTTTTTTTTGTCAAAAAGCAGAGGGTCTGTACTTTTGATATACTACATATTCAGATATTCATACAACAAAATATTCTGGGGCCATGAAACATTTGTGAAAATGATCAAACATGCTGTGCTGGAACTTTTTTTAAAAACGTCCAAATAACATTTATTTAAAATGTCCACTTAATCTTTAATATTTGCTACTTCTTTACGATAGAAATGCTACAGTCACTGTAATTTCTTGAACAAGAACATGTGGATATCAAAAACATGCAGAGTGAGGGTTTAAACCTTTATTCTGGAATTGCGATTAATCGCTCATGTATTTATTTATTGAATCGATTTCACAATAACACTATGCTATTATTTATTAGGCTTTAATATATATCGAGCAGCCTTAGAAAATGGTCTAATAATGCGGTTCATTGATTCTTGTCCATGGAATGCACCACTTGTGGTATTTTGCTAGTTAATCGACACATGTAAATTGTAATTGAGGATTTATTTATTTATTTTTTTTTAATCGGGCACACAAATTTATTCGAGGAATCATGTCAGCCCTAATCACCTTGTAATGAATATCACTTCAGTTCTTCAGTTCAGTAATATTGTGATATCTCGTCACACCCCTAATGGTTTAGAGTTTAAAACATTAGTATCTTTCTTACACACACCTATTGTTGCTTCAGAAGGCATTGATTCATCCAACGGGGTCGCATGGATTACCGTCATGCACCCATTCACTTCTATATAGACTCGCATCAGGGATAGCTTGAGGATTAATAAATGATGAGAGAATTTTCATTTTTCCAATGCTATCCCTTTAAAGTGCAGTCTTGCTAGGGAGATCATTAGGTTTATAAGAACTCTGATCCTCAGATGAGGAGAGACACAGAGATGGACAGTGATTCATCAGGACGCTGGCCTGCCGTGTGTGTGTGTTTAGTGTGCGGTTTCCATCCAGAGGAAATTAAATATTGTGTTGAAAAACGTTATTTGTTTTCCTCGTCAAGCTCTTTGCCAACTAATTAAACTGTCTGAATATTTGAAACTATTAGAGGTTTTCTGTCAATGAGCTATTGCTGTCTCGTATAAAAATAGGTGGAAGAAAACATAGCTAGTGTAACAGTTAGCATACAGTGATTAACGTAAGAAACATTAGCAAATGTAGATGTATTCACATCTGGCACGACTTCATTTGGACAAAGAAATATAAAAATGTGCAAGTTTTGGTGAGCTGTCAAGTGGTTTGGGTGGTTTTACGATAGTCTATACTTTAGACATTCCACTAACTTTGCAACTACACGTCAACTAGCAGTCATTAGAGTATTAGTGTGTTTAATATCAGCTAACACTTTATTCTGATGCTCCTCAACAGACATTCTACTGACTATAAGTGACTTTGAAAGTATGTCAACTTATTCCACTAACCATAACCTAACAGTCTACTTATACTCTTAATTAATTAATTTGTTTAATTTATATAGCGCTTTATACAATTATTCGAAGCAGCTTCACAATATGAGAATTTATCAATTATGAAACTAATTCAATTTAAGCTGTAAAGTAGCTCCACAGAAGACAATAGTGTCATTATTCAGTTCAGTT